>NW_024100761.1:0-136940 GCF_016161935.1 Mauremys reevesii | reverse complement strand
GACTCCCAGACAGCAGCATGGCCCCCATCTGGCTCCCTACATGTCATGAGGGCAGCTGAGGGCACTGCTCTGCATGCTGCCCCTGCCCCAAGCACCGCCAGCGCAGCTCACAATGGCCAGGAACCATGGTCAATGGGAGCTACAGGGATAGCACCTGCAGACGCAGGGCAGCGTCCGAGCCCTTGGCTGCACCTCTGCTTCCAGGGGCCGGCAGGAGTAGCACCACCTGGAGCCTGCACGCCATGAGCCTCTCACCCCAACCCCTGCCCCAGCCCTGAACCCCTTCCACCCTCTGGACCCTCTATCTCCAGCCCCAGAGCACCCTTCTGCACCCAAAACCCCCCTCATCCCCAGCCCCACCCCACAGCCAGCACCCCCAGCCCGAGCCTGCTTCCACATCCCATACCCCCAATCCCTGCGCAGCCTAGTCCCCCTCCACCCTCAGAGACCCCTCTGTCTCAAAATCCTTCTCACCAACTTGAATGTTTAGACACCTGCCTATACAGACCACTGACCGACCTTGGCCTGTGTGGCCTTGTAGTGTAGTAAAATCTTAGGTTTGTATTTTGTATAATTACAAAAAATAAAGACTGGTAATGTAGCATGTATTAAATGTATTAAAGTATAAATAATTGAACAATATTCTGCCAGCCACTATTTGGAAAGCAGAGAAGGGAATGGCCTAACAGGCCTTTGGTAAAGAAATTGCATCAGCCAGAATCTTGTGTCTAAAGCTAATTTCAAGGCAGTAATAGACCTTTGGGGTCACCACTTTGTTGTAGGTTTAAAATTAGCATTTTAAAATTAATAAAAGATTGCAATAATGGTTTTCTCCTGCATTGTAATTTAATGTTCCTGTTCAAATGTTCTGTGTAAATCAATCCTGTTTTGTGTGTAAATAAAAAATGTGTATGTAAAAAAATAACTGTCAAGGCCATTATCAAACCAAATGTTCTAAAACAAACCCCCAAAACAATGTAAAGATACCAAAAAATTGCCACATGCCCCTATTAAAATGTCAAAAAAGGACAAATTAACAACTCTAAAAAAGAAGGTGGGTACCTATCAACCGGGACAAAATAACTAATCAAAACCAGCATGGGGAAACTCCCCAAAAAACTAATAAAAAACAAAATAAAAAATTTAAAAAAATTAAAAAAACAAGCCCTTGTCAAACAGCAATTAATTACAGCATAATGGTGAAAAACTCATTGGTCTCAATAAAACAAAAATCTCTATATAAACAGGGTTCTTTGCCATAACATTTTGGGTTCATCCTGCCAAGACTTCCCCAGAGCATCGTGTCGTGACCTACAGAACCTGGGTCCTCCCTACTTGTAATCAACCTAGCTGGCCACTAGACTGAGACAGCCTCTGAACTGGTAACTGTAACATCGACTAGCGGGACAGTGTGTCTATGTGTGTAATTAAATGCATATGCTAATTGTTGTATCTCCAATATCCGCGGCGTATTGCCTTTTCCCCTAAAAAAAATCCCGTGTGCTTCTTCTAAGCATAACATTTGTTGCTGGAGAATTGCAAAAGGGGGAGGACATGCACCGTGATTGTTGAAAATACTGCTCTAAAGGGTATATCATATGTATAAAGTGATCAATCATTCAGTTGTACACCCCGGTCATAGAGATATTGGGCAATAGGGAGAAGATTAGAGTCCTCAGTGCTCCTACCCGTCTGTCGGAAAAATATATATAAATTTATATATATAAATTACATAGGTGAATATACCCTCGATCATAGCAGGATCAAGCCTAAAAGGTAGGGGGGTTAGTGTTTCCCCCTCCTGCTCTGTCAGTCAGGGTTTTTTTAGTGTGTACAGACTTTTTGTGTTTTATAAGTCCCAGCACAAGCGTGGGCATTATCTTAAATGTCTTGTTTTTCCCTTTTTTCTATTTTTGCCTTGGTTTTATTAACTGGGAGATGTCCCAGCCCTTTTTATTCTCTAATCTGATGGTGTGAGAGCCTGGGTTTGTACATACATGCAGCATGTGTCTGGCGCCAGTAGAATCCACACCAGGAAGGCGCCTTAAAGAAAGTTCCCCGGATAGAAGTAGCCCTAAAACAGTCTCAAAGACATTTGCTGAAGTATGTTCTGTCTGTGTGTGTTTGAGGCCTGAGAAACAAAGCTATCAGCTGTAAATTGCTAAATAAGAGATGTCAAACTGCTGCTTAGAAGAGTGTGTTTTTTCAAAGCCTACACTGTAATAGCTCTGGGTGAGGGGAGGAAAGTGTTCACCAGCACACATTGAAATGTCAGGAGAAAGCTTTGTAAATGGCTCTGAGCTTGTGGTTCGGACATTAAATAATAAACTCCTTACAGTATTAAGAGAGTGACCCAGCACCAAGTTATAGATTTGGTTGATTGGGTAAAATTCTTTAGCTGGGATTCATAACCCAAACAATCACCTTCTTAGATCATTTTTAGGATTAATACAACAAATAATCAGTTCTTATTAATTTGATGAGGTAACTAATTTGGTGACATAGTTTTGATTTAACACTGAGACTAATTTAATTGGGGTTTGATTTTGTTTGGATAGTTGCATTGCTCTGTGCTTCATTTAGTTTTGTAGTACGATTAGTAGCTTCACTTTGGTGATACAGTTTGTTGGTGTAATAGTTTTAATACAATTTATAAAACTGAAACCAAACATTTCTTTCAATAAGCAACAGGGGTCTACAACCTTGAGGATGTGGGCAGATATCAGTGGGTGAACCTAAAAAGCCTAACCAGCTCCACATAATAAGCCTTTGGTTCTCACAGACCTGACAGTCTCTTCCAGTCCTGCGCCTGTGGAGGCTGAATGTGTAAATTCAACAAGCTCACAAAGCGGGGCGTATTTTCCCCACAGTGTGAGGTTCTCACTCTTAACACCAGCAGGAGAATATGCATCCAGAGTCCTTGGTGATGCCAGAGATGCCTTAAAAGAGGCAGGTCCTGTCCCTAGCTGCTGTCCCAGCTAGCAGGCCGACAGCCAGGCCAGAGCAGTGTCGGTGCAATGGCTCCTGCTCACCAATTCTTCCATATATGTATGACCATATCAGGTTTCCTCTTTTTCACAGCATCTAGCTCTCTCTGTGTCTCTTCATTTACATTGACACTGCTCAAGCTGTGGGGAAAAACAAGTCAAGAAAAAGTGTTAGACATAATGCCTGAGAACACAGTCCCTTTGAAGCAGAGTTAGCCGCACACCATTGGTTTCAGTGAAATCATCTCTGGAATGGACACAAAAGACTATTGCAATGAATGTTCAGACATAACTATTTGGGCCCATCTTCTTTCCCCATCCCACACATTTCTGGTCCACACCGATAGTCACCATCTGCACTGGATTCCCTTTGGAGTCTGACGAGGCCCGTCCTTGCCTGCTGAAGAGGCTGCTCTTGAGTGACGTGCGTAACTCTCGGCCCACTTAGAGGGAGGGAGATGCCAGCATGTGACATTTATAGCAAGCAAGAAAACAGACTTCAGCGAACTTATTTGTTTCTGAATTGTTATTAATCTATAAAGTTATTGTTCTAAATCTAAATCATTTTGAAAGCTGCCATCATGTGTTTTGGTTGGAACATCCCAGAACCAAAGGCTGTGTGGGGGATGTCTAGGACTGTGTAGAAATCTGGATGTTGTTTAAATGTATTTGCTATCTCAATGCTCCACAGAACTTACTTCCATTTTTTAATTCCCATCAGTCTTTTATCTTCCTTTATTTCTGGTCCTTTTAGTTCTCTCTCTTTTATAGATTTGCCTTTTCCCCTTCAGGCCAGTGGTATAGAAATTTCAAAACATTCTCTTGTAGCTGTCCGGCTGTCCAGGTGTGCTGGATTTAAATGCTGCTTAAGCTGAAACTCTGGTAGCTTTTATGAACTAAGATGATCTTTAAAACAGTTTAAAACTGCCTGAAATTGTTCTGGAGGAAAAGGCAGATGTCAGTTGCCTAAGGTGCCGGCTGGACCTTCCAATCCTACCAATATCTGTATGAGCTACTGAATAGACAGACAACCAAGATGAGGAGGAGAAGAGTGAAGAAACAGGGTTGCCATCATAGATAGAAAAAGAAATTAAACAAAAACAATTAAGTGTCAACTTTGTATCCTTTCCCTCTTTTCCTTTTTCTTTTTTTCTTTGTTTGGCTTTGTCCCAGAATTATTTGTTGAAATGGTGGTAAATTATCATTTGCATGGAGGGCTATTTTAATTCAATTGTGAAACACCCCCGACTCGTATTCTCAGTCCTGCTTACTGAGTAAAATAACTGAGATTCTAACTAGAGTGACCAGATATTCCGATTTTATAGGGACAGTCCCGATTTTTAGCTCTTTTTCTTATATAGGTTCCAATTACCCCCCACCCCTGTCCCAATTTTTCACACTTGCTGTCTGATCACCCTAATTCTAACACAAAACTACGCTGCCTTTGAAGTGCTCAGCCACTTTATTATCCCATGTTTAAGCTAGTCAAGCCGCATGAATAATACATTTTTCAGATTGGTGGCTGAACTGAAGAAAAAAAAAAGAAAAGGTTCATTTTGAATCAAAACCTCAAATTTTCAGGGTTTTTGTTGTTGTTGTTGTTAAAAGAAATCAAACAAACAATTTTTTTGGTGCCAAATGAAAATTTATTTGATCTGAAAAAAATTCGGGTCTTTTTGTGGTTTTCTTTAGTTTCTTTTTAAGTGTTTTTTACCCTCAAAAAACAAATTAATCAAATTAGCTACATTTCTAAACAAAACATTGTTTCAAAGTGACAAGACAAATCTTTTGTTTAAAAAGGCCAGCTTTTTATTCTGCCAAAATTATTCACCAAATGCAACCTCCATTTGCAAATATTTTCATCCTGAAACTGCATTTTTCTGCACATTTACTATTTGAGCAAAAAATGTCACCCAGCTCTACTGGTATCACAGCAGTGGATCTCTCTTCCATTCTCTGCAGGAGGAGACTAGGTGCCAGTTCTTGGGTGCATGGACAATAACATTGTGACCCCAGGAGAAAGAGCTTAAATCATATCACTATGTGCCAGATTTTCCAAAGAACTCAGCACCCACAACTGGGGCTGGATGTTCAAGGGGACTGAAGTCCCATTTATCCAGGGTGCTGCTGGCTTTTCTGAAAATCTGACCATAGAAGTCATAAGCTACTGCATGCTGAGCACGTTCGAAAGCCTGGCCCCATGTGAAAGGAACACTCGTGAAAGGAGCCCACTTGTAACTTACCCCAGTTTCTGCAGTTTGCAGTTTGGGTGTTTCAGTCCTTCACACAACTGTTTCACACCTGAGTTGTCCATTGTTTTCTCTCCCAGGATCAGCTCTGTCAGCGTCTGGTTGGTGCTGAGAGCAGAGGCGAGATCCTCACAACAAGCAGCTGTGAAATGGCAACCACTCAGTCTGCAGGAGCCAGAGAGATACAAAGATTTATGACTGCTTATTTTTGCCCCATTCGCTGGCATCAGCAGTCTTCATTCTAGGCATGCACAGTAAACCACAGTGCTCTGAGAGGAGCCTTTGAGATTAGTCATAAATTCCAAGGCCAGAAGGGCCCACTGTGATCATCTGGTCTGACCTGCAGTACAGGACGTCCCCCAAACAATTCCTGTTTGAACTAGAGCAGAGCTTGTCGACAAAAATATTCAATCTTGATTTTAAAATTGCCAGTGACAGAGAATCCACCACAACCCTTGGTAAATTGTCCCAGTGGTTAGCTGCCCTCACGGAACCTTATTTCCAGTCTGAATTTGTCTAGCTTCAACTTCCAGCCATTGGATCCTGTTATACTTTCCTCTGCTAGACTGAAGAGCCCGTTATCGAATATTTGTTCCCCACGTAGGTACCTGTACACTGTGATCATGTAACCTCTTAGCCTTCTCTTTCTTAAGCTAAGTAGATCGAAGTCTGTCACTATAAGGCAGGTTTTCCCATCCTTGCATTATTCTCATGGCTCTTCTCAGGACCTTCTCAATTTATCACCATCCTTCTTGGACTGTGGGCACAGAACTAGACACAATATTTCAGTAGCCATCATCACACCAGTGCCAAATACAGAGGTAAAATAACCTCAACTCCTACTCGAGATTCTTCTCTTTATACATCCATTAGCCAGGGGCGGCTAGAGGCCCCAGCATGCCAAGCGTGTGCTTGGGGGCGCACGCCGCGAGGGCGCTCTGCCGGTTGCCGGGAGGGCAGCAGGCTGCTCAGTGGACCTCCTGCAGGCATGCCTGCGGAGGGTCTGCTGGTCCCGCAGCTCGGTGGAGCATCCGCGAGCACGCCTGCGGGAGGTCCACGGGCAGCGGGACCAGCGGACCCTCTGCAAGCACGTCTGCGGGAGGTCCACGAGCTGCGGGACTGGCGACCGGCAGAGCGCCCCGCGGCGTGCCGCCGTGCTAGGGCAGCAAAATGGCTAGAGCGCCCCTGCCATTAGCCCTTTTGGCCACAGCAACACACTGGGAGCTCATGCTTAGCTGATTATCCACCGTACCCCCTCAAGTCTTTTTCAAGTCACTGCTTCCCAAGATAGGGTTCCCCATCCTGTAAGTGTGGCCTAAATTATTTGTTTCTAGATGCACACATTTCTATTGGTCTGTATTAAAATGTACATATTGTTCGCTTGCACCCAATTTCCCAAGCAACACAGATTGCTCTGTAGCAGTAACTTCTGCTCTACATTATTTCCCCTTTTGCAATTTTTGTGTTATCTGCAAACTTTATCAGTGATACTATGTTGTCTGCCAGGTCATTGATAAAAATGTTATGAAGCATAGGGCCAATCGATCCCTGTGGGATCCCCATAGAAACACACCGTCTTCTCTTAAACACTATAAGCCCTGGAGGGAATAATTTACCATGTGCAGGTGTTGTGTCAGTTACTATGTGTTCTATATGCGATTGTTCAGATGAGTTGAAGGGACAGGCAGATTGAGGTGTGTGATACAGGAGGGCCTGGGAGCAGTGGTAGAGTGGTAGCCTCAGGCTAATTAAGGTGTGGTTCCCTGTAGACTAGGGAGGGTTGCTACAGGTTAATTGTAGCACCTGTAGTCAATTAAGGCCCCATCAGGAACCTAATGAAACCCCCTGCTTCAGGCAGTCAGGGGAAGAGGAGGAAGGAGAGAGGACTAGAGCTTGGAGGTGTGTTGTGAGATTTGAGAGATCAGAGAACCAAAGTAAGGGAGACTCCCTCCTCCAACATCTAAGGACTGAGGATAACCCCACCCAAGGGGGAAGAGGGTAAGAAACCCGCAGAGGTTGAGAGGGACTCAGAGTGAGGAGAAAACCCAGACCCCTTTCCCACTTCCCTCCTCTACCTCCTTCCTGGGCCACTAGTGGGGCCCTTGGCACCCAAGAGCAGAGGCAAGGGGTAGTGTCTTAGCCCCTCCCAAGAAAAGCGCAGGACCCACCATACAAACATTGGCCATCTTATTACAGGTGCTATTTCTAATGGGTGGGATGGTCCTAACAATACACTGTAATGACCTGCTGGTTCCCTACTGGTTCCCTGCTAGAATGGTAGGAAGAGAAAGGACTAAACCAGTGTTCCCCAAAGTGGTGCCCGTGGGTGCCATGGCACCCGACAGGGCATTTATGTGTGCCCACCTAGTGCCCAGCAGAGGACCTGCCAGGGACAGAGAACTCAGGCTGCAGGCACGGTGTTCTCGGTCCCCGGCAGGT
The DNA here is from genome assembly GCF_016161935.1 of Mauremys reevesii. Classification (NCBI taxonomy): domain Eukaryota; kingdom Metazoa; phylum Chordata; order Testudines; family Geoemydidae; genus Mauremys; species Mauremys reevesii. Next base: position 129,265 of record NW_024100761.1, on the reverse strand, counting down.
GCGGGGCCCACCTACTGCCCAGCAGAGAAAAGAATCTGGAGCCCTGCGCCTGCTGGGCACAGAGTATTCCAGGGCTGCAGGCACCGGTGTTCTCTGTCCTTGTGGCTTTTCTCCAGCATGTCTCTGGATTCATATATTATGTAATATTAAATATGTTTTTTGGTATTATTTAATGTACAAATACAAAATAAGCCTTGAAAAATTGTTGGTGCCTGCCACGCTCTTCTGAAAACATGAATATGCTACTGGTCACAAAAAGGTTGGGGATCACTGGGCTAGGTTATTCTGGTAGAGGAAGAACCTAGATTAGCATCTCACCAGTAGGGGGCGCTGTGTTAATCACAATGACGAGGAAAGAGAAGTGACATCCTGTGGACAGAAGGGATCAGGCTGGGAGGCGAGAGGGCCAGTGTGTGTGGGGTGAGCAGCAGGCTGCAGGTAGCAAGGACAGAAAGCCTGGCAGTGGTATCCTGAGAGCCAGGGCAAGGAGGCAGGTGGGAAGGGAGGCTGATCAGAGAAGCAGGCTGTGGCTGGCGGGCTGGGAGCAGCAGCACCAGGACATGTGGGGGTGGAGCAGCCTGCAAGCAGGAGGCGAGAGGCAATTGCTAAGGCTGGGTGACACAGGAGGACAATGCACAGGGATGCTGAGGAGACCAGAGATGACAGGGCTGAGCTCTGGCCAGTGGGGTTGCAGACCAGCCTTGAATTAGCTGCCATGAGAAGGATGTGCCAGAAAGGGCACTGGGTGCCAGCCCACAGCCGGTTCTCAGTGACATATTTGCTGACTGGGCTGTGTTATCAGTAGCTGGGGTGACAATGCAGATTTGGCCATGCACTGCTACAGGCTGGGAGCGACTGGCTAAGCAGCAGTTCTGCAGAAAAAGATCTGGGGATTACAGTGGATGAGAAGCTGGATATGAGTCAGCAGTGTGCCCTTGTTGCCAAGAAGGCCAATGATATATTGGGCTGCATTTTAGTAGGAGCATTGCAAGCAGATCAAGGGAAGTGATTATTCCCCTCTCTTCAGCACTGGTGAGGCACATCTGGAGTATTGCATCGAGTTTTGGATCCCCACTACAGAAGGGATGTGGACAAATTGGAGAGAGTCAGAGGAGGGCAACAAAAATGATTAGGAGGCTGGGGCACATGACTTATGAGGAGAGGCTGAGGAACTGGCTTATTTAGTCTGCAGAAGAGAAGCGTGAGGGGGGATTTGATAGCAGCCTTCAAGTACCTGAAGGGAGGTTCCAAAGAAGATGGAGCTGGGCTGTTCTCAGTGGCGGCAGATAACAGAACAAGGAGCAGTGGTCTCAAGTTGCAGTGGGGGAGGTCTAAGTTGGATATTAAGAAAAATATTTCAGTAGGAGAGTGGGGAAGCACTGGAATGGGTTACCGAGGGCGGTGGTGGAATCTCCATCCTTAGAGGATTTTAAGGCCTGGCTTGAAAAAGCCCTGGCTGGAATGATTTAGTTGGGGATTGGTCCTGCTTTGAGCAGGGGGTTAGACTAGATCAGTGGTCCCCAACGTGGTGCCTGCAGGCGCCATGGCGCCCGCCCAGGCATTTATATGCGCCCGCTTAGTGCCCAGCAGGGGACCTGCCGGGGACAGAGAACTCAGGCTGCGGGCGCGGTGTTCTCTGTTCCTGGCAGGTGCGGGGCCTGCCTAGTTCCCAGCAGGGGAGAGAAGCCGCGGCCCTACGCCTGCCAGGGACAGAGAACTCTGGGGCTGCAGGCTGCGGGCACCGGTGTTCTCGGTCCCTGGCAGGTGCGGGGCCGCAGCTTAAGCCGGAGAGAAGCCACGGCCCCGCGCCTGCCGGGGACAGAGAACTCTGGAGCTGTAGGCGCTGGTGTTCTCGGTCCCCGGCAGGTGCGAGGCCCACCTAATGCCCAGCAGAGAAGAGAATCTGGGGCCCTGCGCCTGCGGGGGACAGAGTACTCCAGGGCTGCAGGCATCGGTGTTCTCTGTCCTTGTGGCTTTTCTCCGGCTTCTCTCTGGATTCATATATTATGTAATATTAAATATTTTTGTATTATTTAATGTACAAATACAAAATAAGCCTTGAAAAATTGTTGGCGCCTGCCACGCTCTTCTGAAAACATGAATGTGCTACTGGTCACAAAATGGTTGGGGACCACTGGACTAGATGACCTCCTGAGGTCCCTTCCAATCCTAATCTTCTATGATTCTGTGAAATGATGGGTAATGAACAGAGGGGAGTCTCAGCCCCTTTGTGGGAAACACATTAATGTTGATATTTATTCACATTTACTGTTTACAGCCCTTTTGGGAGAAAAGAGCCATGTTCAATTTCCTTTTCTTTCCAGCTCTTTTGGGAGAGCAGGAGTGACAGCTCCAGTTCAGGGCAGTGTGCACACATTTGGGGTTGTTACTGCCTTAGTGAGTAAAATCATTGTTTTCTAATGTCAAAATATGCTGCATTTGTGGTTTGCTAAAAGCCACCAGATTCTGTCCTCGGCTGCACCAAGTTCACATCTGGCACTGCTGAGAGACTTCGAGGAGAAGATATTGGCTGTAACCCACCTTCCTACTGCACTGATCCTGGGCCAGATGGGGACCAAAACAGCCTCTGGTATAACTAAGAGGAATCTCAGGGCTGCTCTAAGTTACTCCAGCTGCTGTGCCAGGCTAGGATCCGGTGAAGCGTCATTGCACTCCACCCTGCCCCTCCTAACCTCTCTGCCCTTCCTATGCTGAGGCAGGAGGGATGCTGTGGAAGGGAGCTAAAAATGTGGTTAGACCTGCTTTGCACCACCTAAGGATTACCCTGTATTGAGGGACCTTTGGCTGCCCCTTTAGGACAATTACCCAGCTACTTTGCCTGCTGAACAGGGCCCAGGGACTGAGCCCACTGCAGTACTCAGAACTCCTGCATCTTGGTGGGAGTTAGAGCAGCTGATCATTGTAGCCCCTTCTAGCCCTATGTTCTGCAGTTCTCTCATTATTCAGTTGTTTAACTAGCAGAATGTGACCAATGAAGATATCAGTGAGTCTCTGTTCTTTGCCTTGGGAGCAGAGTGGGGCTGGTCCATGGCTGGGTTCTATGCAGGTTATTGTGACCCTGATAAACAGAGTGTAACTCACCAACTACAGTGTTAACAGGCACAGACTAAAGGGAACCATCTGGTACTTACTGCAGTTTCTGTAATTTGCAGTTTGGATGTTTTAATCCTTCACACAGCAGCTGCACTCCTGAATCTCCTAGGTTGTTCCACCTTACGCCGAGCTCTGTCAGGGTCAGGCTGGTGCTGAGAACAGAGGACAGATCCCCACAACAAGCAACTGTGAGATCACAATACCCCAGTCTGTAGGACATGAAGATATACAGAGAGCAAAATGATGACTTGTTTATGCCTCTTCCTCTGCATTTCCCCTTCTTGATACCTGTGTGTAACTCTAAACCAGGGGTAGGCAACCTATGGCACGTGTGCCAAAGGCGGCATGTGAGCTGATTTTCAGCGGCACTCACACTGCCCAGGTCCTGGCCACTAGTCTGTGGGGCTCTGCATTTTTCTTTAATTTTAAATGAAGCTTCTTAAACGTTTTAAAAAACGTATTTACTTTACATACAACAGTAGTTTAGTTATATATTATAGACTTATAGAAAGAGACCTTCTTAAAACATTAAAAGGTATTACTGGCACGTGAAACCTTAAATTAGAGTGAATAAATGAAGACTTGGCACACCACTTCTGAAAGGTTGCCGACCCCTGTTCTAAAGTGATTCTTAATTTGGAAGCAATAGAGAAATCATTTCACTGTGATTCAGATTACAAAAAGTCCCCTACATGAGGCTTTAGACCAGGGGTGGGCAAACTACAGCCCGCAGGCCATTTTAAGCCGGCCCTCAAGCTTCTACTGGGGAGTGGGGTCTGGGACTTGCCGTGCTCTGGTGCTGCAGCCGGGGAACAGGGTTGGGGCTGTTCCACACGGCTCCTGGAAGCAGCCACATGGCCCCGCTCTGGCACTCCAGCTGGGGAGCGGGGTTGGGGGCCACTCCATGTGGCTCCTGGAAGCAGCGGCATAGCCCCGCTCCGGCTCCTATGCACTCCAATGTCCTCCTCCGGTGCTCCAATGTGAGCTGCAATGGCGGTGCCTGCAGATGGGGCAACGTGTAGACAGGGCCGGCTCTACAGTTTTCGCTGCCCCAAGCAGCGCGCCAAATTGCCGCCCTGGGCGGCGGGGGCAGTCCATGTGCCCTTAGGGCGGCAGCGGCGTTTCCGTGGAGCGGCAATTCGGCGGCAGCGTCTATGTTTAGCTGAAGCTGCGGACAGCTAAACATAGAAGCTGCCGCCCGGTGCCGCCGCCGCGAAATGCGCCTGCCGCTAAGGGCACACAGACTGCCCCCTCACGGCAGCAATTCGGCACGCTGCTTGGGGGCAAAACAAGGGGGGCTGCCGCCCCTTGCAGAATGCCGCCCCAAGCACCAGCTTGGAATGCTGGTGTCTGGAGCCGGCCCTGCGTGTAGAGCTGCCTGGTTGCGCCTCTGTGTAGGAGCTGGAGAAGGGACATGCTGCTGCTTCTGGGAGCCATTTGAGGTAAGTGCCACCTGGGCCTGCACCCTGAGCTTCTCCTCGCACCCCTGAGCTTCTCCCACACCCCAACCCCTGCCCCAGCCCTGATCCCCCTCCTGCCCTCTGAATCCCTCCATTCCAGCCCAGAGAACTCTCCTGCATGCCAAACCCCTCCTCCCCAGCCCCACTCCAGAACCTGCACCCCCAGCCTGCACCCCTTCCCACACCCCAATCCCCTGCCACAGCCCTGAGTCCCCTCCCCTCCAAACCCCTCAATCCCAGCCCAGAGCACTCTTCTATACCCCAAACTCCATCCCCAGCACCACCCCAGAGGCCGCACCTCAGCCGGACCCTCACTCCCCTGCACCCCACTCCCCACTGCAGCTCACAGTCCCCTCCCGCACCCTGAATGCCTCATTTCTGGCCCCACCCAGAACCCGCTCCCCAACCACAGCCCTCACCTTCCCACACCCCAACCCCAATTTTGTGAGCATTCATGGCCCACCATACAATTTCTATTCCCAGATGTGGCCCTCAGGCCAAAAGTTTGCCCACCCCTGCTCTAGACCTCTAACACACAATTAGAGCTACAACCAAAACCCCAGTAGCATTAAATTAATTATTCTAATAGGAACTTATCCATTCAGCTACAGAAAACACCTTCTCAACCCTCTTTAAAACCCCAATCAAACAGAGGCTCATTGCAGCATGCCCAGAAGGTCCCTAAATGTGGGGTATTTTGGACTGCGGGAAAGGGAAAGTCCCAGAGCCCTCACAGAGGCCAACCATCCCTTCTCTTTTATAACAAAGGGGGAATCAGCTCAGGTGCCCGTGCTGACTGCAGTTGGGGCAGACACAATCCCTCAGGTAGGCCAGTCCCAGGTCATTTAGGGCTTTATCGATCAGAACCAGCCTCTTAAATTCCACCCAGAGACCAATGGGCAACCAGTGCAGATCCTGGAGCCATGTGCTCCCAGCAGGATGCTATGCTCAGTAAGTGACCTAGCACTGTCTACACTGGGGTTTAGGTCGGCTTAACTCTCTCGGGGGTGTAAATTTTTCATGCCCCTGGGTGACGTAGCTGGGTTGACCTAACTTTGTAGTGTGGACCAAACCTTAGTGAGTACAATAAACAGAGGACCTACAGAAAATATCTATGGGGCATGAAGAGGCTCCGTGTGACCCAACTTCTGTCTAGTAAAATACGACAAATCTACAGTGTGGTGGGGTCTCTCAGCTGTACGCAGGAGGAGAGTAGGTGTTTTTGGGTGGTCATTAGATGAACCATTTGGGATTTTTTTCAGTGAAATAGTTTTTCCATTAGAAAATGCAGATTAGTCACACACTTTTTGTGGGAACGTCGTGGTGTTGATGGAAGTCCTGTCAGGAAGGTCTTTCTTAGCCAGGCTGGACTTTCAAGGCAAAACTACAGACAGAGCAAGCCTAGAATAGCCAGTAGCCCTGTGATTGGGGCATTCACCTGGCCTGTGTGAGGCCCAGCTTCGTCTCCTCCCAAATCAGGCAGAGCAGTCACTTTAACCTGTGCCCCCCACACCTCAGGTGAGTGCCCTAACCAGTGGGATCACAATGCAGAACGGGGGGAATATTAAGTTTTCTCAGGATAGAAAACAGTTTTCCTCAGCTGCCAGGAGTACAGATGCCTCAGTAGACAAAGCTCAGGTCACTGTTAATAAGCACAGACTGCAGGAAGTCAGCGGTTACTTACACTAGTTTCTGCAGTTTGCAGTCTGGGTGTTTCAGTCCCTCACACAGCAGCCGCAGGCCTGAATCCCCCAGTTTGTTATCCGCCAGTTCCAGCTCTGTCAGGCTCTGGCTGGTGCTGAGAATAGTGGCGAGATCCCCACAGCAAGCAGCTGTGAGGCTGCAACTCCCCAACCTACAAGAGACAAATACACAGAGAGGGAAGTGATCATTTGTTTCCTCCCTGTTGGCTGTGGTTCCCTCACTGGTGTCGGTATCTGTCTGGAGAGGGTTTCATTTCCATTCTGGAGGGAGGAAAGGATGGCTCCTGCCACATGTGCCACTAGCCAAATACTTAGGGGCTAGGGACATCCCAGGCCCTCAGCGAGTAAGGGGCTAATTCTGGCTTCCTTCAATCTGTCCTTGCACAGGTGCTCAGGGAAAGGGCTATAAAAACAGCTGTTGGGGAGCCAGTGGGTGCAGAATGGCTGTGGGTTGAGATGGCTGCAAATCCAGGCTGAGCGAGCCTCAGGCTGGGGTGGTTTATGATTTGATGTGTTTAAGTTGTTTTGCTTTGCTGATTGAGATTTGCTTCTGCTGAAATATCCTTCCTGATTACCAGAGTCTTGCTGCCGTACAGTGCTAGGACCATGGTACCACCCCATACACCTGCTGCCTCTTCCCGACTCTCAATAAGACATTTGCTGTTGCAGCTGAGTCTTCAGAGCTTTGCTGGTCCTGCAAATTTGGCCTGAAACTACCCCTGGGAGGATATATCATGCAGGGTCTCTCAGGGGTCTGTACTGCATCCGGAACTGCTCAATATTTTCATTAACAGCTTGAATGATGGAGTGGCAAGCACACTTATAACATCTGCAGATGGCACCAAGCTGGGGAGGGGTTACAAACAATTTTAGAAGACAGGATTAGAATTCAAAATGATCTTGATTAATTGGAAAATTGGTCTGAAATTTATCATATTAAATAGAGACGTGCAATGTTCTGCAGTTAGGAAGGTAAAATATCAAATGCACAACTACAAAATGGGGAATAACTGGCTAGGGGGCAGTACTGCAGAAAACGACCAGGGGATTATAGTGTATCACAAAGTGAATATGAGTAAACAGTGTGATGTATTTTTTGGAAAAAGGCTAATATCACTGTAGGGCGTGTTAGCAGGAGAATTGTAGGTAAGACATGGGAGGTGAGTGTCCCATTCTACTCATCACCAGTGAGGCCTCAGCTGGAGAACTGTGTCCAGTTTGGGGCATCACAGTTCAAGAAAGATGTTGACAAATTAGAGTCCAGATGAGAGCAACAAAAGTGAAAAGAGGTTTAGAAAACAAGCTCCACAAGAAAAGGGTGAAAGACTTGGGCATGTTTAGTCTATAGAAGACAAGGCTGAGGGGCAACATAACAGACTTCAATTATGTGAAAGGTTGTTATAAAGAGAATGGTGATCCATTGTTCTCCATGTCCACCAAGGGTAGGACAAGAAGTAATCAGCTGAATCAGCAGCAAGGGAGATTTAGGTTGGATATTAGGAAACACTTTCAAACTATAAGGAGAGTAAAGTCCTGGAACAAGTTACCTAGGGAGACTGTGGAATCCCTGTCCTTGGAGGTTTTTAAGAACAGGTGAGACAAACACCTGTCAGGGATGGCCTACGTTTACTTAATTCTGCCTCTGCACTGTGGGATGAACTCGATGACCTCTCGAGGTCCCTTTCAGCCATATATTTCTATGGAGTGGAAGGTGCAGGGCCTGGGGCTGGTGGGAGCACAAGCATTACAGTTCGGTAACCCAGCAGCCAGAGCTACCATGCTAGCAGGCACAGACTGGAGCAGACCAGCCAGTACTTACAGTATTTTCTGCAGTTTGCAGTTGGGATGTCTCAGTCCCTCACACAACACCTGCACACCTGAATCTCCCAGCTTCGTCCCCCAAAGGTTCAGCTCTGTCAGGGCCTGGCTGGTGCTGAGAGCAGAGGAGAGGAACCCACAACATACAGCTGAGAGTCTGCACCACTCCAGCATGCATGAAATGAAGAGAGAATGGAAAACGATTCATTTCTGACCCATGCACTGTGTTCCCCTCACAGATGTCCATGTAATTCTAGAAAGATTTATTATTGTGGGAGTGCAGGGAGAGACGACAGCGCTGTGGGAAGAGGCCAGGGGGAATAAAAACACAAAAGGCCGTTAGTGTGGATTTTTTCCATGCACACCCGTCAGGCAGGGTTTAGCTCTCATTTATGTTGGTGTAACTCTGGAGCAAATCCCTTGCAGTCAATAAAGGCAGACTTGCAAATACAGAGCAGCTGAGAGCACAGTCTGGCCCATTATGTCGGTTACGCAGCACTCCACAAGTGACTGGTCAGTTGAAGTAAAGGGAGGGGGCAGGTTGTGGGTCACTTTTAGTGGGTTGGGAGTGGGAAGGTCATGGATGGAAAATAGTTCAAACGTTTTCATTGCTAGCGCTCTGGATCCTTTCTGGTCTAAGCAGATGGAGCCAGTATAAGCTCTCCAGTCCAAAATGTTCCCCAGGGCCGTTTTGGGGCAGATTTTCGAGACAAAAGCACCAGCAAAGTGAATGTCAAAATCAGCCTTCTGTTTCTGCAGCTGCTGTCTATCACTGGAGGTTTGGGGTTAATGCCACCAACTCCTAATCCAGGGACCCCCACTCTTTCCCCAGAACATCAGACCCATGGCTGGAGGGCTGAGCTGCTTCTGTCCCCATCTCAAAGCTCTGCCTGTCAGTATGTAGGTAGACAGGACTCATTTCAAAGCTCTTTGTTTTTTCTCCACCATCAGTGACGACTGGCCTCTCCTCCCCCACAGCCCTGCAGAGAGTGATGGTGGCACCTCTCCTGGTGGCAACAGCCCCATCTCTCCCTCACAGCTCGGAGGAGGGTGGGGAGCAGTAACTCACTGAGAGTGATATGGGGGGGAGTGGGAGGGAAGATACACAACTGAAGTGTGTCTGCTTCACTGCTGTGCTGCTCTGACAGATCTACTGGAATAGTCCATGGAATAGTCTCCCCCCAGAAGGGGTGGAAGCTCCATGACTTGGGCCATCATCACAGTAGACTAGACAACTCACGGGGAAATACACTGTAGGGAGCAGGGCACAAGGTGAAATAATGGCCTTGTGAATCTGGTGCAGTGCCCACCCCCCACCAGTTTTGGATCTAATGTGCTGCAGAGAAGGGGTCTCTGGAAGTTGTGTTAGTGACAGATCACTCCTACCTCACCACCCACCACACTCTGATTGACAGCTGCCTCAGAAGGAGGCAGCTTGTGCCACTCACTGGGCTGGGGTATGTGCACTCAGCTGCTTTGACGCCATGGAAGGCTTTAAATCTGTGCAGAAAAATGTCATAAGTTTTAAAGTTAATATATAAAGGTGTCAAAGTCATTAAAGTTATCTTTAAAATGGGCTGTTAGTGGAAGAATTGGTTTAAAAAAATAAAATATTTATTCACTGGGACCGTGTTACCAGCTGTCTGCTGTGGGCCCACCTTTGCTTAATATTTCCATTTTCCAAACAGGGCAGGCTGGGTGCATGTTGTGAGACATTGACAATGGTGCTGCAGAGACACTGAACTCTCAGTTTTCCATATACCTACAGGGGGCAGACACCAGCTACAGCCCCTGTGAAGCACTTTACATAGATGTCATCTGAAAATACACAGAGGAGACCAAATATTACTTACCCCAGCATCTGTAATTTGCAGTTTGGATGTTTCAGTCCCTCACACAGCAGTTGAACTCCAGCCTCTCCCAGAGAAAAATTATAACTGAGGTCAAGGTCTGTCAGGCTCTGGCTCCTGCTGAGAACAGTGGAGAGATCCCCACAGCAAGCGCCTGTGAGACCGCAAAATCTCAACCTGCAGGAGAGACAAATGCAGAGCAGATCCATCAGAGAGTGAATGAGGCTCATCACAGCCGTTCTGACAAGTGGCCCCACCCAGCATCTCCTTTCCCTGACCAATCAGTATCAGGAATGAGCCACAAAACCAGCCCTAGACTCTGTCCTAAGACTCATCCCTTGACCAGTGAGAAGCCAGAACCAGGTTTGGGTGTGACTTCCTGCATTAGCCCCACTGCTTGCACTATAAAGAGAGAGAGAAAGTGAAGTTTCAAGGAAGGCTCTAGGAAAGGGTCAGGAGGAGGAAAATGGGGAAGATGGATGGAGAAGTTTAGAGGGTGGAAAATATCAGAAGAGAGAAGTTAATTGGAGGGTAAAAACAGACACTAAAAAACAATGAGGAAAAAGAGTCAGAGAAAGGAGAGAAGAAAACTTTCAAGCAGAGAAAAACTAAAAATAGTAAAGGGGAGATCTAGAGGCACTCTGTTATATTATTTTATATCAAGTTTGATGCCACAACATTGCAATAAAATATACTCATGACGTGTGGCCAACCCCAAAAGTTCCAAAATCATGAGTCAGGCTCCAAAAAGTCACGATATCGGCTTAGATTTCATGGGATTTTTTTTACAAATACATTTTGGGTTCTTTTTCTTTGTCTTCTGGTTTTTGAGACTTTAGGGTTTGTGTTTTCAGGCTCTATCTGTAACCACAAGGGCTAGAAACTTAGCCTTCATTTTTAAAAAGTGAGGGGCTCACTTATTCACATGACTCCAGGAGCTGTGACTTTAAGAAAAACCATCAAATATCAAAATTTGTGATAAAATTATGAGATGGCAACAATATTATATATCAGACAATGTGACTTCATAGGACAATGGGGTCTCTGTAGCCTGGTTAGGAATGGTAAGTGGGCATGGGAGTCCATTTGACCAGAGCTTAGAGGAGGGAATAACCTGATTTTTGTTTACCTCAAAATCTTTATAGTAAAATAATGGGTTTTCAGTCCTCCTTTAATTGCAAATCTGAATGCAAACTTAATTATAGAATTGATAGCACTCCCTCAACAAGTTTTTCCCCAATGCTAGTGCTAGGTTTTAGAATATTTCATGCTTGCATCTACCTGAAATAATCATATATATTTAGGGGTCCTGTGGTTTTGATGCACATCTGGTTTCACAGTACGTTACCTGATGCACTAGCAAGTTATCCTAGCACAGAAGTCTAGATGAACAGCGGCTGTGCTCGTATTATTGATTATTTTATTACATTATTTTTATTGCACAGCATTCTGACTTTGAAACATATGAAAAGCTTCTAAAATACAGGAAATTGCACCTAACTTTTCAAAAATGTCTGGGTGGTGGTGGCTAGTTCATGCCACTGCTCACCACTGCCCGTGCTACCGCGGCTACGCTACTATTTTTAGTGCACTAGCTCAGATCAGCACTAGCATTAATGTGTGTACGTGAGCTGGGAATCACACACCCCCAGCTCCAACTGCAAACAAAGCCTAAGGCTTCAAGGGCAGAGAGCTACTTATCAATGGATAGATACTAGGAGTAGTGACGAGGGGTCCAAGCACAATATCTGATTTGAGGAACTGTGTCCAGGAAATTCAGGAAGCTGACTACCCAGGGCCTGGAGTTACCCAAGCAAAAATGCAAAAGCCATGAAGAGCTGTGGGGAGGCGAACTCCTATCCCCCGCCCTCCGGATACATACTCAGAACAGCTAGCCTATGCCACTGCTCACGCTACTGTAGCTACATCACTATATTTAGCATGCTGAGTCGATGAGAGCTAGTGCGAGTGTGTCTAGTCACTCTGGGAATCGCACTCCCAGCTCCGAGTGCAGACGTAGCCTTCATGTGAACAAAAGACTGTGGGAGTGTCTCATGGGTATGAGACTTTTCCACTCCAATCCAAGATTTACATGGAAGCAGGGCCAGTGCAAGGAAGTTTCGCCTAGGGCATGAAACTTCCACCTTGCGTCACCTTCCCACCTTTAACTCTCCCCAGCAGCAGCTACCCCCTGCAGCTACCCCGCCCAGGAGACACCCCCACACGGAAGCTAACTCTGCCCGCAGATACCCGCCCACACATGTGGAAGCTAACCCCGCCGGAGAGACTCCCCACCCGCGCAGAAGCTAACCCTCCTGGGAGACTCTTCTCCGCAGAAGCTAACCCTGCCTGGGAGCCCCTCCTGCAGCAGCTAATCCCGCCTGGGAGCCTGCCCCAGCTCACCTCGGCTCTGCCTCCTCTGCTGAGCATGCCATCGCTCTAATTCTACTCCCCTCCCAGGCTTGTGGCACCAATTAGAGAAGAATTAGAGCTGGGGCTGTGTGCTCAGCAGAGGAGGCAGAGTGGAGGTGATCTGGGGCGGGGAGCAGTTCCCCTGTGCGCCCCCCCTGTTACTGTGGGCAGCCCTCCCACGGCCCCCACCCCAGCTCACCTCCACTCCACCTCCTCACCTGAGCAGGCTTTTAGGCACCCCAACCACTAGGCACCTAGGCAGCCGCCTGGTTTGCCTAAATGATTACACCGGCCCTGCATGGAAGACACACAAGAAATACAAGCCAGCCTCTGGAAAGCATTACTCTAGGCACCAGCCACCAATCCAGTGCAAATGAGTTTCAGCCACTGCACACAAAATTACTACAGACACAGGCACACCTCAGGATCAAAGCTTGTGTTGAACAAAGCAAGGTTAGTGGCTGAAAAGCCTTTTATCAGCTTGGATTAGATCCCTGATCTGGTCTGCATCCCCAGAGCCTGGCTATCTGACACAGCAGGCTGGGAGCTGGATCATTTCATCCTTCCAGCTGACACAGGGCCCTACAGACCCAGACTAGGCAGTTCCAGCAGCGGAGCACCAATGTTATTGCCACCCAGCTTCAAATGCAAAAGAAGCTCCTTTATAACAAAATCCCTTGAGTGCATCTACTTAATCTGAGAGACCAATGACAAGCCCAATAAGACATTCCAATAGCACAGATCTATTACCTACAGAGAGCTCAAGTTTTCTGGAGGAGCTGACAGAGACACTGGCTCACATGGTGATGCAGTTCCTGAGGCTTCTCATTCTTGGAGGCTTAACAATCCACACTGACAATACACCTGATTCAATGCACAAAACTTTCTATTTGCCCTGTTCACCTTTGGATTCTCACAGGCAGTCCCTAGGCCTTAAACACACACACAGCTGGTCACATACTGACCTTTATAATGAATGTGGATCAATCCCTGATGCCAGTCAGATTGCCACCTTCAACATAGAAAGAACAGCCATACTCCATCTAGCCCAGTATCCTGTCTTGTGACAGGTGCCCCAGAGGGAATGAACAGAACAGGTCACCATCAAGTGCTCCATCCCCTGTCGCCCATTCCCAGCTTCTGGTCAACAGAGACTAGGGACACCATCCCTGCCCATCCTGGCTAATAGCCAGTGGTAGACCTATCTTCCACGAATGTATCTAGTTCTTTTTTTAACCGTGTTATAGTCTTGGTCTTCACAACATCCTCTGGCAAGGAGTTCCACAGGCTGACTGTGTGTTGTGTGAAAAAAATATTTCCTTGTGTTTGTTTTAAATCTGCTGCTTATTAATTAATTTTTTTCTTAACATCATAGTCCATCCTAGATTGCTCACTGATCCAGTTAGACCCACAAAGCACTGATGCCCTAGCCCAGCAGCCAAGGACTAGAAGAACCAGTGAGACATCACAGTCACTGACTGACCGCAGCCATGAATACTTTGGTTCTGAAGCACTTCCTTCCCATATGGCCCTCACAGAGCTTTGTGGTTTCTTCTTCCTGTGACAGATGATGCAAGGAGGCAAGAAAACCCAAGTGTCAGTGTTGAGAACACTCAAGAAGATACAGATGTCTGAACAACGAATTCTTCTTTGCCTGCTCCTTGTCCCTGGAGGAGACTAAGAGATCCTCCTTCTCCTCTTCCATAACAACCACCGAGGCTACATTGATGCAGTTGGACTATGGGGGTGTGAATTGCAACAGTACAGCATTTTGGTGCACACAGCACCCCAATGTGGATGGTCCTAGTGCAAACTAAGAGGTACCTAGCTTGTGTTAACATAGTCCTCTTCAAACAGGACTATGTTAGCATGAACTAGGTACCTTTTTGTTTGCACCTGCATTGTCTATATGGGGGAGTTACAGCACAGCAGTTTGGTGCATGCTGCACTTCATACCCCTGTAGTCTGAACTGCAGGGCTGGGTAGACAAGCCCCAAGTCACACCCCACTGAACTATTTTGGATTGTCAATAACATTGTTAACCTAGATGCCTCCTAGCTCCAGAGCCCAGCACCACTCAGCGTGAGGAACTGTACCCACTTCACAGAGAAGGTCTTCCACATTCAGGATGGCCTCTATGGCCATCAGGGACAACACAAAACCCTCCTCAGAATTCTGTTCATTCACAAAACAGGAATCCTAGACAATGCTAGAGGAAATCTGAGCCTCTGCCTATGACTCTGATCCTTGATCTCTGTGGCTAGTGCAGGCCAGTAAGAGCAGGGCCATCCCTAGGGGGGTGCGGGGCCCGGGGTGAATGTGATGAATACATCACTTCCGGGACTGACCCGTCACTTTTGGGAGCGACTGTGCTGGCGAATTGCTCTGGCCCACAGGGCCCCAAAAAGCGCGGGGCCCAGAGGGGTCGTCCTGATTCGCCATACCCTAAGAACGGCTCTGAGCAAGAGCATCTAGAAACCCTACTAACAAACACTGTCATCATTTGCTTTTGAGGACAGACATCTGCTCCCCCAACCTGGAGCATGCAGTAACCTGGCCAGGACTTAAGAATTCATTGCTTGATACAACCAGCCTTACATGTGAATGCCCGGTATCATCAAGTCTCTTGTTTCTGAGCAATCTAGTCAAGCAGTTACTGAACATTTGCATCCAACTTCACCTGTCCATTGGCAATATCCAGCTGCGTTTTAAGCCTAGACACAGAACAGACACGGCACTGCCAAGGCTGATGGAGAACCTCCTCCTGTCCACAGGCGAGAGGATTTTTGAAGCTTTTTACTGTCAGGGTTTGCAGAATGGTGACAAATCCTGTTCCTGTTGAAGTCAACAGTAAAACTTGGAGATGGGGTTGGGGAGCACCTTAGTATTCGGATGTTGTGTGCAGCAAAAATTGCTTTCATCCGGCTGAACGATGACGGGAGGACATGGGATGGAGAACCGAGAAGATTCAATGGCAGCCTGGGTGTAGGTGAGGGGACGTGAGGAAGTAAAAATCAACAGGGAGGTCACAAACCTGGATGGTGGGGCAGGGTCAGGGACAGAGGGAGAATCAGGAGGGGATCAAGGCAGCAGGAACTGACTTAAATGAATCTTATATTATTTTGTCTCCAATTGGCTCAATGGGGTGGGAGGTGAATTCCCTCAGCTCTGTAAGTGCTTTGAGATCCTCAGCTAGATGGTGCTCTAAGAGGGCATGTCATTTGGCTTCAGGAATAGAGACTGTTCCTGTCCTTCCCACCACCTACCCTACAGAGCAGGGGAGAGGGATGAGAAGTGGATGCGGGGGTGACTGGACATGAGGAGAAATAGTTAACAGAGGGATCAGAGCTGTCCTGGTTTGCAAGTGGTGATTTTTATTCACTGCAAGGGTCCTCCTGGGTAGTGGCTCCTTCTTGCTCTCACATGTTTGGGGGTGGGGAGAAAGTGTCCCCAACTGAGGCATTAATAGGAGAGACTCAGATTTTAACCTCACCACGTACCTGCAGGAAATTTATTGTACCCCATCCACGCCTCCTGCCAAGGTCTTTACATAGAGGAAACTGGTCAATACTTACACTAGTCTCTGCAGTTTGCAATTTGGCTGTTTCAGTCCTTCACACAGCAGCTGCACTCCCAGAGCTCCCAGTTGATTATCTCTCAGGTCCAGATATGTCAGCAACTGGTTGTTGCTGAGAGCGGAAGAGAGCTCCCCACAACAAGCAGCTGAGAGTTTACAAGCCTTCAATCTGAAAGAGATAGATGCACAGATTAGAGAATGAGCATGTCTGTCCATCCAGTCCTCTCCTCTCAATTGAAATTCCAGCGTGGAAAGCCAAGAAGAATTTACCATAGTCCCCATGACCCTTAATCTAAGGATTTGCAACACATCAATAAACAAATGCATAGAGACTGGTGTGAAAAATGAAGAATAAGGGAATTATATAGGAAGCCAGTTGTACATTAGAGTTTCTCTTTCTTGTAGACTAAAAGTCTCAGTGCTTTAGAAAGAAATATCACCCAGATCAAGGAGACTATGACCAAAATAGACAAACTGAAGATATATTGTCCTCTTTTCTCAATCTAGCTGCATTTACACCAGGGGTTGAATTTTTAATTTATTTTTATTTTAATTGACTTTTCCACACCTATGAGCCTTGTAGCTATATTGACCTAAATTTTAAGTGTAGATCAGGCCTTAAACATGATGGCTAGATACTGAGGGCTTGTCTATACAAGGACATTGAGCAGAATAGCTCCCTGTGTGGACACACTCTTCCAGAATCAAAATAACTTTTCCTTTAGAACAATTACTCTGCTTTGCCAGCTATTGGGATTCTCATCTGTTGCAAGCTGCAGAGTTGTCCATTAGCAGCCTGGGGATCTCAGAGCAGCTCTAGTTTACACTAGGGAACTATTTGAATACCTGGAGCAGCCCTGAATCTGGGAGGCGTAAAGGTGGTTTAAATCCACTTAGCTCCACCCCCTCTCTGGAATGTGAGATCTTTGCTGCGCCTCTTAGAAGCTCAGCAATGAATCTTAACCTTGGTGTTGGCAGAAGTGGGATTGTAAAAGAGAAGTTTACACTGGGGTCCTTCTATGGGCATCTGTTATGGCCATTAGCCTGTGTTCCACAAGTGTGCGTTCAGCTAAGCTGAAGATGAGGGTAGTGGGTGGCTGCATTTTCAGTGGGCTGGTGAATCCCGAAATGCGGCTGTGAAACCGTTCAAAACTTTTTCTCGGTGAGCTTGGAGGGGCCATGGGAAGTGCCTAGCTTCTATTTACCACAACAAACTGACATGGGCTCTGGCAGTGCTAGGGTCGGCTGCCCCCAGGCTACTTCCAGACTCCCCCTCGGGTAGTACCTGGGTCAGGGTGGTGTCCTCCGGGGGTCCAGCACCATGGGTTCCTCGGGGCAGTGGGTGAGCGACAGCCCCGGCACCTCCTCCGGGTAGTGAGCGCAGGGCAGGTCCGGCACCTCCTCTGGGTAGCGAGCGCAGGGCAAGGCAGGGCAAGTCAGGCCAGTCCTGGTGTGCACCTTGGGCCACGGGGTTTTCCCAGTCGTGGGCTAGGCTGGAGACGTCTGTCCTGCCTGGCGACTGGCTCCCTAGTGAGCTCTGAGGGCGAGCCTTTATACTTACGAGTTGCCGCCTGACCCTCTGAGAGACGGGCTCCGAGCTCCCTAGCTCCGCCCACTCTGAGCTCCGGATGGGCTCGTCCCGCTCCAGGGTGGAGGGGAGCCACACCGCCTCACTACACAGCTATTTTTAGTCCTGTAGTATGAACCTGGATCAGTTGATCCAGGATCTGAGAATTCACTGCTGTGGGTCTTTTTTGCAATGTAGACACTGACTTCATGTACCTGCAGGGAGCCACCATCTTACACCATCCTCACACTCCATGGAGTCTTTTACGGAAAAAAAATGGTAAATATACACCTCAGTTTCTGCAGTTTGCAGTTCACATGCTTCAATCCCTCACACAGCAGCTTCACTCCTAATTCTCCCAGGCTGTTTCCTGCCAGGTGCAACTCGATCAAGGTCTGTTTGGTACCAAGAATAGAGGAGAGATCCTCACAGCAAGCAGCTGTCAAACGGCAATCACAAAACCTGCAGGAGATAAGCAGAGAGGAAAATGAGAATTTCTGTCTGTCCAGTCCCGCCGTGGGTTTCTAGAAAGATTCCTGTATTTGGGAGTGAGAGGGGGAAGGGAGGGGGAATCACAGAGCTGTAGTAATGGATGATGGGGACCACATGGTTATGTGTGGATTTCAATCCACGTGCATCTGTAGCTCTCATTGATCCTGTATTCCCATATGAGTGTTTTCCACCTCTGAGCAGACACACTTGGGCATCTGCTAATAAGAAGTTTTGTGGATGGGAGGAGCCTTTTCTTCTTTCTTGCTGCATCTTGTCAATTGAGGACTCAGCAAATAAGCCACCATCTATGGAAGACTTAGGATTGAACATTCAGGATTCAGGGATGGCTCCAATTTGCCACATCTCAAGTCTCACCCACCCCGCCCCCATCTCTCTCGACCATACATTAGAAAAGGCTGGAATTTCCCTAGAGAGCCCAGTCTCAAAGGGCACAAGAGAGAGGGAGGTCTCTCTTTGCCACATCCCTGAACAAGAACCTACCAGCCTTCTGCTGATAGCCTGGAGAATAGATAATGTTAGCAAGGGGGCTCTCTCTACCTCCGGGAGAAGAATGCTCCTGTGGACCTTAATATCTGCTTCTGGTGAACAGGCACTGGCGCATCTCAGAAGATACAAGGGTTCTATAATCTTCATAGCCTCATACTGGCTAGGTCACGTGCAGCTGTCCAAAGCCGACTCTATTGGGCTGAATCTGGTCTTGGTTGCTAACATAGAACAAAGGCACCTTGCTTCATCTCAGGAGCCCTCTTCCAGACAGCTTGGCTCCTGACAGGGCACGGGCCATATGCAGGAGCCTCATGTCTTCCTAGAATCATATCATAGAATATCAGGGTCGGAAGGACCTCAGGAGATCATCTAGTCCAACCCCCTGCTCAAAGCAGGACCAATCCCCAGACAGATTTTTACCCCAAATGGCCCCCTCAGGGACTGAACTCACAACCCTTGATTTAAGCAAGTCAAAGTTCAAACAACTGAGCTATCCTTCCCCATCTACCAGTAGAAAGGGGTTCTGGCAGGGTGCAAACAGGTCCACATGGTGCTCTCTATTATCTCCACAGAAAAGCAGTTTAACTGACTCCTTAATTTCCATACACGGAAAGTCATTTTCCTACCAACAATGATTCTGAATCAGAGCGAGTGAGCTTCAGGCTCACACGACTGGTCCATCGTGTCACATTTTACAAAGCTAAGGTGATAGTATAGACTCCTCTGAGATTCCTCCCCAGTGTGTTTTGAACTTACTAGTCTATCCATCCTGACAATTTTTTCCCTCGTGCCTGCATGCCCATCTGAGTGGGGCCTTTCCCCAGGGACTCGATGTTCTATTTGGGGCAAATTAAACATTTGGAAATACCAACCAACTTTTTAGGAAAAAAAACTTTGATTCATTTGACACCGATTTGACACATTAGCTCTTCAAAAGGCCAGGAGGAAGTGGTCCCATTTTTACAGTTAGTTTTCATTAAAACAGTAGAAACTTGGAGTTATGAACACGTTGGGAATGGAAGTTGTTCATAATTCTGAAATGTTTGTGACTCTGATCAAAATGTTATGGCTGTTCTTTCAAAAGTTTACCACTGAACACTGACTGAATACTTTACTATGAGTGAACAACTGACTCTGAAACTGTAGTATGCAGAAGAAAAATGCTGCTTTTAACCATCTTAATTTAAATGAAAGAAGCACAGAAACTGTTTCCTTACTTTGTCAATTTTTTTAAACTTTCCCTTTATTTTTTTAGTAGATTATATTTAACAGTCACATAATGTATATGCTGCTGCTTCTTTTTTTCCCCTCTGCTTCTGCCTGATAGCCTACTTCCGGTTTCAAATGAGTTGTGTGGTTGACAGGTCAGTTCATACCTCTGGTGTTTGTAACTCTGAGGTTCTATTGTAGTTTATTTTTATACAGTTTTTCCATTCCCTTTACTTCGCAGTGAGAAATCAATGCATATTCCATTGGTCACCCATAGTCTGCTGTGGAAAAGGGCAGTGCATTTGCCTAGCTTCACAGATCACATTGGGATTGGTGTCGGCAAGAATTTGCTCTGTCGATAAAGGTGGCTGTGATGCCCCGTACATGTGCTGTTGTTGGCAAAGTTTGAGGTTTCAGTATCTGGGCTTCCATTGTGTAGCAAACTCTTCCTTCACAGCCAACATGTAAACAGTTCCCAGACAGAAGGCTTTGTCATACTGACATTGAAGTTACTGTGACCTGCCCCCAACCTTGTAGAAAGAGATTAAAAAATGCTGTTTTAAAAAAAAATATCCTAAACTTTCATTCCTAAGCCTAGAAATTACAAATTCAGGTTCTACTTTAAAGTTAGTTGAACGTGAGTTGGAAATCAAAAATGTGCAAACCCAAACTGCCTGGCCCCTGTAGCACTACCCTAAGAACAACCAGAGATCCTGGAAAACACTGTTGGAGATTAAGTCTCCCTCCCCTCACCATCCCACCAGCTTTGCTTATAAAAAGCAGAGATGGAGCCTAGCAAGCAACCTCATTTTTGTCAATGGATGATGAAAAGTTGGGTAAGGGCGGCAGCTCTTGCCTGAAGGAAGATCCCTGGGACCTGCACCCAGAGAAGTGGAGCACTGTGGACCCACGTGTCAGCCCTCGTAAAACATGCATGGGGGTTGGGCCAGCTGGCTACCCTCAGAAGAAAATGGAGGGGAGGGGAAAGCTCACCATCCTCACCCAAAATTCCAAGGGTGCGGGAGAGAAGGAGCCATGGGGGCCACTGAGGAGCTGGATGAGGTGTGGGGCTGTCCTGGAGCCAGCTCAATAGCCTCATACTCACACCAGAAATCATCTCCCATCTCCACTTGGGCAATACGTGCTACAGGGCTCTTTAGTTTAGCAGAGACAGGCACAACAAGAACCAATGGTGGGAAATTAAGACCAGACAAATTCAAATTAGAAATGAACCACAAATTTCTAACAGTGAGGGCGGTTAACCATTGGAAGAAAGCTACCAAGGGAAGTGGTAGATTCTCCATCTCTTGATGTCTTCAGATCAAGACTGGATGCCTTTCTGGAAGATGCTTTAGTTAAACCCAAGTTACTGGGCTCAGTGCAGGGGTAACTGGGTGAAATTTAATGGTCTGTGTTATACATGAGGTCAGACTAGATGATGTAATGGTACCGTCTGGCCTTACAATCTATGAGTCCATGAATTTCTGTAGTGGATTTATAACCTCCTCCCTTTTGGAGACCACCATTTCCCCCCCAACATGGAATTACTGTAGGCCATCGGGGCCTGGAAACAGCAAAATGATGTTCCATTTAATTCTTTTCTGCACTTCTATTCCCTAGCCCTTAGCCACTGTCGTCCATGGCTTTGTCACCGTTCTGTTGGACTGCCACAACTCACTCTCTCTCGGTGTGGTATAGGCATCCCATTCACCTGGCAGCAGATCGCTCCTTAAGCTACAAAGGCCAAAGTGAGCATATCACTTTGGTGCACTATGTCCACAAACAGCACACTCTGCAAGTGCTGCAGGCCTGTGGCTTGTTGCATCTGACCCACACTTCTTAATACAGCTCCCTGAACTAGGAGCATAATGTCCATGGTTTACAGTGTACGTTCTCTCTTAATATTTTTAGTTTGCTGCATTGCCTCCTTTAAATGGTTCTGTCCTGCCCTAAAATATGCACATAGGTTGTGAATGGCAACATCCTCTCACTTGCAGAAGATGTGATGGGGTCAGCAGCTCCCACTGCCCTCTGCCAAGCTGCTTGTGGGCCTGCCGGGCCAGGATGTATCATGAAGAGCACCAGCAGCTGTGGGTGTCTGTGCTTGTGAGGGGCTGGATTTTAGTCATTTGTTCAGTTGTTTTGTTATGTTTTCAGATCTCGTTTTGTGGTTAGTTTTGGCACTGAACGAGCCGTTCCTTTGCAGGTAGCTCTTTGGGAGCTTGAGATGACCGTGCTCTGGGCTCAGAGGGAGAATATCATTCAGGGCCCCTCCTCCATGCAGCCCAGAGACTTTGGAGTTCTCCCCCACCTCCTGTTGTGGAGTCCTTGGGGCATGTGCAGCTTGCCGGGGAGGATGGGAGCAATGAGAACCATGGGAAAGTAAATGGAGTTACTTGGAGGTGTGGGAGTGCAGAGGGTAGTGCTCGTCTGGTTGTTAATTCATTAGTTCATTATCCTGCTCTGTGTTCTTATTTGCAGATCTCAGCAGTATGGAAGTTGCTGCTGAGGCAGTGAACACTCCGTGCAATGTGTGCGAATGTACATGCACACGCACCAGGACAATGTTCACAAGCTGTTGCTTTTCTGATTTTCAGAAGAATTCTCAAGGGGCCAAATAAAAACAAGATTTCTGTTTTCAAGTTGAAATTCAGATGTCGTCACCTGAGGGTTGGGTGTTTAGGGACAGACATGGGGCTGGCATGCAGAACTGGCTGGAAATTGGAAGCAATTTTCTGATAATTTTGTATCACCTTTGTTCATTTTTTCATCCAAATTATGAAATCTTCTGTCTAGCTTCAGTGAGTGGCTTATCACGACAGCACCAGTACGCTGAGCTGTCATGGAAGGCTGGGCAGGGGCATTGTCGGATTGAATGGGAAGTATTTATTGCCCCACTGCAGCTGCTCTGCCAGTGTTTGTGCTGAATCAGTGCAGAGGGACATGGTAGGAGACAATATGTAATTGCATTCTATTAAAATCCAAAGGTGATGTGATCTCTTGTGCATCGCTGTAAGTATGTATGTGGCTGTGCAGCGATACAGGTATGTTGCTGTTGCTGCTGGTAAGCTCAAAGTTCTCTAGCACAGATGTCGTCTCAAACCGCTCGATCCACCAGCACCCTGCAGAACAGCTGTGCTCACAGGGACAATCCAGCTATAGGAGCCCAGGCTCAGAGTCTTGGGCATTGGGGCAGAGAATTCTCAACCGCTAGAGCCCTGCTGTAGAACTCCTTGTCAGAGGATCAGACTGAGTCCTGGCCTAGCCATGGTCAAAGCAAAATGCAAGATCACCTCTTTGCTAAAGACTTTCCCAGGAACAACTCCAGGATCACCACAGAATCCCGGAAGTGTGGGCTGGAGGTACCTCAATAAGTCATTTAGTCCAGTCCCCCACACTCAAAGCAGGACTAAGTAATAACTAGACCAGGGGTCAGCAACCTATAGCACACATGCCAAAGGTGGCATGCAAGTTGATTTTCAGTGGCACTTTGCTGCTGGTCTGGGGTTCCATCTGCCAGCCCGCTCAGCCCGCTGCCTGCCTGGGGAAATTGGAAAACTCAGCAAGGAAAAGCAAGGGCAAGGATCACAACTAAACTGATAAGATCTACATTTTAATTTAATTTTAAATGAAGCTTCTTAAACATTTTAAAAACCTTATTTACTTTACATAAAACAGTAGTTTAGTTATATAATATAGAAAGAGACCTTCTAAAAACATTAACATGTGTTACTGGCACACGAAACCTTAAATTAGAGTAAATAAATGAGGGCTTGGCACACCACTTCCGAAAGGTTGCCGACCCCTGAACTAGACCAACTTGCGTGAGATGGAGCTGGTGTAGTAGGAAGAAAATAAAGAAGCCAGGAGAGAGTTGAGGGTGGAGCAGAGAAAGAGAAAGAAATAAATCAATCCCCTCCCAAAAAACCACACCTGTGAGTCAGGGAGAAATGAAATCCAGTGAAGATACATAGATGTTAAATAAATAGATATGTTCAGGGCTTAGATACCCTGGTGACAGGTAGGGCTGGGTGAATAATTGGTTATTTGGTTCAGTGCCTGAACCCAATAATAAGAAAGTATTTTATTTGGGTTCACTTGAAACAGAAAAGACAATTTTTCCCAACAAAATGAAAAAAAACTGTAAAACAAATGGTTTGGGATCAAATGAAATGTTTTGTGCTCCCCTAAACAAAATGCTTAGTTTTCAGGTTTTTTGTTTAACTCTATTTTTTTAATTAAACGGAGCTAAATTTTCCTAACAAAACATCATTTTGTCACAAAGTCTGAAATTTTGTTTCAAAAATGACAAAACTAAATATTTTGACTTTTTTGGAAACGTTCTCCCCATTTTTATTCAGTTTAAACTATTCATCAGATTTGACCTGAATTCGTGAACAGTCAACTCTAAACTGCATTATTTGCCAAATCAGCTATTCACCAAGTAAATTTCACCGAGCTCTAGTGACAAGCACCTCAGAAATATCTAAGATTAAAATGCCTAAGTTTGTATCTTCCACCTCCTGAATCTTTCCTGATCTCAAAGAATTCCCCCTGGTCTTCTGACCCCTGTCTCTCAGGCTCATATGTGGGTAAGGTAATTGGGTTAACTGTCATTACAGCACTAGGCCGACTAAGCCAACCCCACATGTTTTAACTGAAAATTTAAACACAATCCTCAGAAGTTACACAATTCTATGTGGTCACTATACCAACCATGGTGAAGAGCTGCACTGCTGTAGAATTTCTGGGATAGCAGCAGTAATAAGAGGATTTTAAAAAGAAAGAATAGTTACTTACTCTAGTTTCTTTAATTTACAGTTTGGATCCTTCAGTGCTTGACAGAGCAGGTAAATAGGTGAATGCTTTGGCTTATCCTGACGGTTTTTCCTTAAAAAAAGGAGAAAATAGAAATTGTCTTTGTTGTTCTCTGAAGGCAGATTTTAATTCTATTTCCTGAACATTGAAATAGCCTCTTGGACACTGTGATACAGTGCACATAGGTTATTCTGCAGGCAGTTAGTTGTAAGTCCCCCAATTCAAAACTACATCTAGTACTTTGATATGTGTTTTAAGTATACGAGTCAAATAGAATACATGCGACTAAGTTTAATCCATTCATTTTATGAACTTGTGGTACTCTGATTCTCTGAATATTAAAACCAGTTCTAACTATTCACACAAATGGGAATGTCTCCAGAGGTTTTATGCTTGTGTGTCAGGCAGTAAGTGCAGTATCATTTCTGGAGATACAGTAGAAATTATTGTGTTTATTTAACTAGGAATGTTGTCTTTAATTTGCCCACAAAGCTAAAAACCAAATATAAGTATTTGCTTAAAATTGTAATTATGGCAACTGTTACTCAATAGTGTATAATTAGGGTTACACTTAGTAAATTACATCCCTAGGAGGAACCAGAAATGGAGCTTATTGTTTCCTGACAGCAGAATGTGTAAAATGGTAAGTTAATTTTAAAGCAGCATCTGTATAAGAAATAGTGCTGGATGAATAATTAAACAACTAAAATTCAAGAATATTCTGATGAATTTTAAAGTGAATTTATTTCCACTGTGTTCACACATCTTTATTGTGTGCTTTCCAAATATTCTAGCAAAGGGAATTTGCAGACAGGAATGTTGTTGAAGCAATGCGTTTAAATAACTATTACAGAATATTCCCGTGAAAGCAAAATTTGTATTTATAATCCTGAGCATTCATACTAGAAATCTGGTTCTCATATTTATGTTCATCGAATCACAGAAATGAAATATCTATGACCTGTGTGTCCAATCAAAATGAATAATTTAGAAAAATTAATATTTAAAAAAATAAAATTGTTTGGATAACTTGTGAAAAAGGCAACATTCATTGAATGAATTATTAATTATTATCTGCCCAGCTCTAATAATCAGGTCTTTCTTAAACAGCAGTTGTAGAGGACTCGGGGAGACAGGGTGATAGTTGGAGAGACAAGTGGGGTCACGGGAAGGGTTTTTTATCATGGGGGCAGGGCCGGCTCCAGGCACCAGCCGAGCAAGCTCGTGCTTGGGGTGGCAGATTCTAGGGAGTGGCTTCTGCCCAATATTAGGGCGGCACGACCACTTTTTTTTTTTCCTGCTGCTCTGGCCGCCCTGTAAGGGGTGCAGGAGGGGAGCACCCTGCAGCAAACTTGGCAGGGCAGCAAGCATCCTTCTCTCCCAGCCGACCGGAGCAGCATGGAGCCCTCCCGGCAGGCAGTGTGGCGGTTGGGGCCGCGGGAAGAGAGCCCCGCTGAAGCCCTAGCTGTCCCCCTTCTCTCTCCCTGCCCCCACCACTAGACCAGGCGCGCACTCTCCAGCACAGGGAGTCCCCCTGCACACTGGCTCCGGCCGCCCTGTAGGGTTTTTTTGTTTTGTTTTTCCCCTGCTTTGCCAGCCGCGCCATTCCCGCCCCTCCCCCGCTTTGCCGCTCCGTGTTTTTGTTTTGTTCCCCCCACACACTTTGCCGCGCCGTGCCCCTCCCCCCGCTTTGCCGCTCCAGCCGCACCGCAGAGTTTTTTTTTTCCACCTGCTTTGCTGCTCCAGCCATGCCTTTTTTTTGTTCCCCCTGCCCCGCTTTACTGCTCCGGCTGTGCTGCAGGTTCCCCCCTCACACCCCCACTTTGCCGTTCCAGCCGTGCCATTTTTTTGTTCCCCCCACCCCACTTTGCCACTCTGGCTGCGCCATGTTTTTTGTTCCCCCCGCTTTGCCGCTCCGGCGGCCCCCCCCCCCCCCCCCCTTTTTTTTTTGCTTGGGGTGGCAAAAAAGCCAGAGCCGGCCCTGCATGGGGGCAAATAAATCACACATATGTTGCCAAAGAAATAGACCAGAGTTTGAGGGGGGGGACACATGAGGAATGGAAGGGCATTAGGGACAAGGTAGATCAGAAGATAGGATGGGATGGTCGATGGTGTCACTGAGGCAGATGGTGGGTAAAAGGAGAGCAGGCCAAATCCCTGTCTTTTGTCACCCTGTCCAGTCTGGCTTCCTCACCACTGAAGCTTCCATCTTAGTTTTTATTAACCGCACCCTAGCCAGAGTTCAGGTTCTGTACTCGGTCCTCTCCCTCCTCAACCTCTCCACTGCCTTTAACACCTTTTCCTACTCTCCTCCTCTTGAAACCTCTTCTTCCCTCAACTTTCAGGAGTCTGTTCTCTCCTGCTTCTCCTCCTACCTCTCTCGTCAGCATTTCATGTGCTACATCCTCCCACCCCCCTCCATCTTTCACTGGCACCCCACAGGGCTCCTTCCTTGGCCCCTCCTTTTCTCCACCTACACCTTGACACTGGGCAATTTTATTCAAAATGTGGCTTTGACGGTCAAATTTATGCTGAAGACTCAGATTATTGTAAGGTCATCCAACACTATGGTGTCCCAGTGCCTTCCACAAGACATCTCCCCTCCATCAGGAAAGAGCGTGGGTATCACTGGGGTTATTTTTAAAGAACATATGTAATGTGATGGTGCTGGTGAGAGCTGGTTCTTGTGGGAAAACTCAGTCAGAGACATAGGGTTTGTATTTAGTTTTGAGGCAGTGTGGGTGGGTGGGTGCAGGGGGTTCATTCTTATTTCATTGAGCACTGAGTTCCACCTTGTGACCCCACACCTGGGACAACTGAATCTCCTGCAGAGACGAGCCTTTCCTTCCTTGTCAACTGATTGGTTTTTCTTGTGGAACAAAGCCACCAGGCCAATTCGCTGTCTTGGAGGGACTGTAGCTTTCTCTCTCTATCTCAGATCTAGGGCCAGCACCATGCAGTGCTTTGAAAAGAGTCAGTACAACCTTATTTAACTTGACTCGGGCCAATAGGGAGCCAGGGCAGGCAGCACCGTTTTGGGGAGATGTGTTCCTGGTAACCTAGCCACCCCTCTCCACTGAATCGAACACAAGTTACCATTTAGCCCTTTATGGCTTAGCCTTTCCCTGTCTGTTACTGTAGCACATTATCAAGATGTCAACCTCCGCTTCTATTCTGCCGACCAAGCCAGTTTTCATTACTCATTAGTCCATAATATTTTCATGCTTTCTCCCTTGCCATCCCCTATGCCTGGGAGGAACACATCATAACTCCACTAAGGAGTAAGGAATGGTGTCCCTAGCCTCTGTTTGTCAGAGGGTGGAGATGGGTGGCAGGAGTGAGATCACTTGATCATTACCCGTTAGGTTCACTCCCTCTGGGGCACCTGGCATTGGCCACTGTCAGCAGACAGGATACTAAGCTGGATGGACCTTTGGTCTGACTCAGTATGGCCATTCTTATGTTCTTATTACTCCTTTGCAATAGCCTTTTTCAAATCCCTCCTTAAAACTTACCTCTGCTGTGAATCCTGCAAAAAGGGGCGGCTCCAGGCACCAGCACTACAAGCACGTGCCTGGGGTGGCAAGCCACTGGGGGCACTCTGCCGGTCGCTGCGAGGGTGGCAGGCAGGCTGCCTTTGGTGGCTTGCCTGCGGAGGGTCCGCTGGTCCCGTGGCTTCGGTAGACCTCCCACAGGCATGCCTGCGGAGGGTCCACCGTAGCTGCGGGTCCGGAGGGTCCGCCGAAACTGCGAGACCAGCGGACTCTCCGTGCTTGGGGCGGCAAAATGTCTAGAGCCTCCCCTGCCTGCAAAACACTTGACAATGGCCGGGCAGCTGGTGCACATGACTCCTGCTTACTAACTTCTGCCCATTAGACTAAACGTGATCATTTACTAGTTAGTGTAACACATGGTGGTGAGTTTGTGAGGTGGGAGCTGGTACTGACCAATCTCAATTCATTCTGGGGCCACCAACTTCCTATTAGCGGGGAATGGTGTTTAATCCCTAGCACTAGGCTGTTGGGTTTCAGGATTGTTAGGCTGGGTTCTCTTCCTTGCTCTGGGAGGAATCTAAGCTCTGCTGGTTAGAGACAGCAGAGCCATTGCAACAACCCTCCTGCTTGGGTTGTCTTCAGTTAGAAAATGTTCAACAAACATTCCTTAATACCTCTGGAGAGAGGAAGAGAGAGAGAGCTCTCATCTCAGAATAGCAAATAACCCTATGGTTAGTGTTTTTCTCTCTGTTGGAGCTATTCCACTTTGTGCAAATCCTTAAGTATTCATTGGGCCAGAGAGAACAAGACTGATTCTGTAACTGGGTAGTTAGGACACTGATCTGAAATGTGAGAGACCAGGGTCAGATCTGTTCCCTGCCTGATTTGGCCAGCCCTGATCTGCAGGGAGTGGTCCTGGGCTCTGAACCTCAAAAGAGGCGCATCTGTCACTTGATTTATAGGACCACTCCCATGAGTACAGGGGCTATTAGAGATCCATGAACCGCTTGCTGTACGATCTAGTCACTAGACAGGAATAAAGAGCCACACTGTCTGAATGTGGATTACACAGAGATATTTTGGCTCTTTTCACCTTGTAGGCAGGGTGGCAAAATGCATGAGGCTTAAATCCATGCTCTTAGAGGCCTGGGTTCTATCCTCGGCTCTGTTGATGTGAACTTACCAATCGCTCTGTTATCTCGGCTGTAAAATGGGTTGAGGATAGTTATACCTCCCCTAAGGCAGGGTTTTGAGGCCTATGTTAATAAGGGATGAAAAAAGCAGAGAAATATCAAGAGCAGTCAAGAAAACAACTGGGATTAGAACTCACAGCCCTTTAGCTGGTACCTCAATGCACCATCTGCTAAACCACTGGGTAGAGTGACCAGATTTCTCCATTTTATTGAGACAGTTCTGATTTTTGGAGCTTTTTCTTACATAGGGAGCCAGGGCAGGCAGCACCTGCTGTCCCAATTTTTTACACTTGCTATCCGGTCAGTCTACCACTGGGTATTGTGGCATCTTCGCTCACCCAGAAAAAACAAAAAAACTCCACACTCCCATTGCACTAGTTATGTGGAAACATGTGACAGTTCTTCTTCGAGTGATTGCTTGTATTCGAGCGTGTTATGATCTCGCTCGGGTACCACCTACTCGCCTGACGGCCCACTCTACTAGGGCACAAGCCTCTTCGGCTGCCTTCCTGGCCCATGTTCCAATCCAGGACATCTGCAGAGCGGCCACCTGGTCCTCCGTCCACACCTTCGCGGCACACTATGCGTTGGTGCAACAATCAAGAGACGATGCAGCCTTCGGCTCAGCAGTCTTGCACTCTGCCACGTCTCGCTCCGACCCCACCGCCTAGGTAAGGCTTGGGAATCACCTACATGGAATGCATAGGAGCAATCACTCGAAGAAGAAAAGGCGGTTACTCACCGTAGTAACTGGTGTTCTTCGAGATGTGTTGCTCCTATCCATTCCAGACCCGCCCTCCTTCCCCACTGTCGGAGTAGCCGGCAAGAAGGAACTGAGGAGCGGACGGGCCGGCTGGGGTATATAACACGCGCCATAGCGGCGCCACTCCAGGGGGTGCCCAGCCGGCCCGCCGGAGTTGCTAGGGTAAAAAGTTCCGAGATACCGTGCACGCGCGGCGCGCACACCTACATGGAATGGATAGGAGCAACACATCTCGAAGAACACCAGTTACTACGGTGAGTAACCGCCTTTTTTGCAAGACGTGCAAGATGTGGTAGGTTGGTTTAGGATCGCTTTTGGAGACCTGCCAAGCAGTTGTTAATACCGACAAACCTGGGAGGCGGGAGAAATGAAGCGGTCATGGCATGCTCAGGGAGGAGGCAGGGCAGGGGTAAGCTGGGGCGGGGAGTTCCCCCTGCGTGCTGCCCCCCCCTTACTTGCTGCAGGCAGCCCTCCCCGCACCCCCCTGCCCCAGCTCCCTCCGCCTAAATGTTGGCGGCAACCGGGGTGTCCAAAGATCCGGCTGCTGCGGTCGCTGCCGAAGAAATTGGCGCCCCCCAAATCCTAGCACCCTAGGCAACTGCCTAGGTCACCTAAATGGTTGCACCGGCCATGGATAACTGTATCAGTAGCTTACAGTAACAGTAGAATTGTTCTCAGGTGGGTCATTCAGCCAATTAGTAGTTATCAAGACATAGGAAAAACAACATTTGATCTGTTAAAGAAACTACAGATTTTTCAGCTCAGATAATACTTACTGATGTAGCCACTTTTGTCGTCTTGGGAGTTCTTCCTCGTGGTCTTCTAAGCTAAATGTACAGTCACACATACAAAGTGACTCCAGACTACGACAATGCTTTACACAGAATGAAAGAGCCCGTTGATCCATCTGGGTAAATTTATTCTGATTTAATTTCAGTTCAGTGAAGTGATCCAATGCATTAACTGCAAAATCTTCTTCATGCATCTCATACACACAGTGAAACAACTCAAGCTGATAACTTTGATAAATCCCCTCATGAACACAGGGCAAGGTTAAATCTGTTTGTTGGTTTGCTTGAACCCACTTCAGTAAATCTGCCTTAATTTTAGGTGAAAGTTTACACCCAATTTTTTCCTGCAGGTCCTTCATTCTTTCTTCATTTAAGAACCCAAACAGGAATCGCACTGTTAACATTAAATAATTTTTAGAGTTTCCATAGTTTTCTAACAACGTTTTCACATCTTTCTTGGGAATCCCTGAATCTGTTGTTTCACCTTCCTCCAGGACATATAACAAAGCTGCAAAAAACTCTTGAAAACTTAAGTGAATGAAGCTGTAGAGACATTCGCAGTCAGTTTCTTTTTGAAAAATATTCTCATTCAAAAAGAGGGGGAGAGAATTCTCTTGATCTAAGCCAAACTTCTTGATTTCTTCTTCCTCAAACAGTATCTTTTGTTTCCAGATTCCATCAGCAGCCAAAGAGCAAAGTCCCTTCAGATTTCCATGTAAGTGTTGCTTTGTGTTGTTGCTGAGAGGCTTGACTAAACAGGAAAGGTAGAGCATATACACTCCAGTGACTGTTTTTGAAGTTTGTGTGAGATTCTCACCTTTTTCAAGCTGTTGTTTCAGAACTGTGCAGATGATCCAACATACGAAGGGGACAAAGCACATGGTGAAAAGAATTTCATTTGCTTTCACAAATCGTAAAGCTTGTCTTGCTTGGTTTTCATTTCCAAAGAACTTGTGGAAATATTCCTCCCGCTCAGCTTTGGAAAACCCCAGGATCTCTGCATAACGTGAACACTCCAAACATTGCCCGAGTTTCTCCAGAGCAGCTGGTCTTGTAGTGATCATCAGGTAGGACTCAGGAAGAACTGTTCTCCTAAATAAACTGCTCAGGAGGATTTCCATTGGCTTTTTCTCCCAGGGATCAGTGCACAGATTATCTTTAGGCTGATCAAAGGAAAATCTCAGTTCATCAAACCCATCTATTATGAACAGGAGTTTTTCTGGATTCACCAGAATGTGGTTAACTGGTGCATTTGTATTAAGCCAACTTTTAAAAATCATGTCAGCCACACTTCCCTGCTCATTAAGAAGGTTCATTTCCCTGCAGTTTATGTAGAAAACATAATCAAACTTTTTCTTATAGAGTTCCCCAGCTGCCCAATCGTACATGATCTTTCTTGCAGTCATTGTTTTCCCAATCCCAGCAGCTCCCAGCAGCACAACGACTTGTGGTGTTTGTCCATCTTTATCAGGTTTATAGAGAGTGGCCAGTGTAACTGCAGAACTAGCTCGTTCAGTCATGATTTCTGCATGTCTCCATCCCATGGCCATTATTTCATGTTCTCTCCTTTGCCTGATGAGGTCTGTCTACAATAGTGAAGTTTGTGTATCTTCTGTTTAGAATTATATTGTCACCAAAACGACTGTTCATGTCTTTTATTAGCTTGTATTTCTTTTTAATATCTTCTTTATACTTCTTATTGTAACCTGTATCAGCAACATGAAACATTAGAAATATTGAACTGAAAGTTCACAAAACAGACAGACTAATCTCAGACTAATCTCTTAAAATAGTTCTACTGGAACAACAATAATGGTTCTTCACATTTATAATGAAACCTTCTTCAAAAAGGATCCTGAAATCATTTAAATATGGGTGAGATCCTGCAGTCCTTATTCAAACATGGTCGCCTCAATGAAATTATTCATTTAAGTAAAGATTGTAGGCATCACCTCATCCCCTGGTGAAACCTGGCTACTGTCTACACAACAAGGTAGGTAACAAGTGGAGGAGAATATTATATGCAGTTGAAACAATACTGGGAATGTAGGTGGAAAGAATGTAACTTCATAAACTAGAATTTGTCAGGACACATGGGTTTACAAGAGAGAGCGCCACGGGATCTTTAATTACCACAATTGAGTACTTCCAGTTACCTTCCTCACTTAAGAGATGGTGCCCCTACACAGGGGCGGCTCTTGACATTTCGCCGCCCCAAGCAGGGCGGCATGCCGCGGGAGGCACTCTGCCGGTTGCTGGTCCCGCGGCTCTGGTGGACCTCCTGTGGAAGGTGTGCTGGCTGCCGCGCGGGACCAGCGGACCCTCCACAGGCACGCCTGCGGGAGGTCCACCGGAGCTGCCTGCCGCCTTCCCGGTGACCAGCAGAGCGCCCCCCGCAGCATGCCGCCCCAAGCATGCGCTTGGCGTGCTGGGGTCTGGAGCCGCCCCTGCCCCTATAGCAGAGTGTCCTCCAGCATGAGGCTAGTACATTCACTCAGTACTGACCCAGAGGGACATTTTGCACACATCTGTATTGGAAGTTGCCCAAGGTAACAAAAGTCCCACTCTGCCCATTATAGAAAATTGTTTGTAAAACAACGGATACAAACTGGATCATTTACTCTAGAAAAGCAGTACTGAGGGGTCTGCAAGGCTCCTGATAAAGTCATAGGTTGGCATGACAATGAGCCTAGAGATTCTAGAAATAGGAAAAATGTTTATAATTGAAATCACCAAGTATTTTGATTGGTTCATTGTAATGGCATGAGGCTGCTGCCCCATTTTGTACACAGTTTGTCTGCGGGTCAACTCCACCAGAGAGGTCCTTTGGGGCCATCTGCCTGTCCCAAGTCAGGGTAAAGGAGGAGGGTTGGGTGTGGGGCTAGCAACTCCACCCTGTAAAAATCAGCTTGCTACAGAAACGCCAACAATAGAGTTAACAGAGACTTTTAGCCTGAAAAAAGAAGGGTCTTCAACTCAAAGATGCATGACACTGGGTGGTGAAAGCCGCGAGGAAGCCACTAAGCCGATCACCCTTCTTGCATCCAGGAGGATTACCATCGGCACATGGAACGTGAGGACCATGTACGAGTCAGGAAAGACGGCGCAGGTTGCAGCAGAGATGAGGAGCAACAACCTGACCCTACTAGGCATTAGCGAGACAAGATGGACGCAAGCTGGACAGAGACGACTGTTGACAGGAGAGCTGTTGCTGTATTCAGGACATGAAGAGAGCGACGCACACCACACACAGGGAGTAGGCTTCATGTTGTCCAAGCAGGCACAGAGAGCACTGATTGGTTGGGAGGCACATGGTCCCAGGATCATCACAGCATCCTTCAGAACTAAAATGAAGAGGATTAAGATGAATGTTGTTCAGTGCTACGCTCCAACCAATGACAGTGAAGAGGAGGACAAAGACTACTTTTACAACAGACTCCAGAAAATATTAGAGACTCTCCCAGACAAAGACATTACCATCCTTATGGGAGACTTTAATGCCAAAATTGGACCTGATAACACAGGATACGAACAAGTCATGGGGACCCATGCTCTGGGAGAGATGAGTGAGAATGGAGAGAGATTTGTGGATCTGTGTGCACTTAACAATCTGGTCATAGGAGGCAGCATCTTTCCTCACAAGCGGATCCACAAGAGTACCTGGGTATCACCAGCAGGCATGACAGAAAACCAGATCGACCATGTCTGCATTAGCAAGAAGTTCAGAAGATCCTTGCAGGACGTTAGAGTTAGAAGAGGAGCAGATGTGGCGTCCGACCATCACTTAGTGGTGGCCAGATTGAAGCTGAAGCTGAAGAAGAACTGGATAGACGCGCCAGACAGAAGAGCGAAGTACAACGTCAACCTTCTGAAGGACCATAAGACCAAGGAAGATTTTGGATTGACGCTGAAGAATAAGTTTTCAGTACTACAGGATCGGTCTGAGGAAGAGGAAGACAGTGTACTCAACAGATGGCAGAAAGTGAGAGACACACTTAGGTCAGCATGCCAGGAAGTGCTTGGAATTAAGAAACACCAGCAGAAAGAGTGGATCACAGCAGAATCCTTGACAAAGATAGAAGACAGAAAGAAGAAGAAGGCAGCAGTCAACAACAGCAGGACTAGAGCAGCAAAGGCCAAAGCTCAAAAAGAGTATGCTGAAGCCCACAGAGCAGTGAAGAGGAATATTATGAAGGACAAGAGAGATTATGTGGATAGACTGGCAGCAGAAGCAGAGCAGGCAGCATACAGCGGTAACATGAAACAGCTGTACGATACTACCAAGCGACTGTCTGGAAAGTTCAGCAAGCCAGAACGTCCCGTTAAAGACAAGCAGGGAAAGTCTATAACAGGAATAGAACTACAGATGAACAGATGGGCGGAGCACTTTGAGGAACTCCTGAACAGACCAGCACCACCAAATCCACCAGACATCGACCCAGCCAACGAGGACCTCCCAATCAATTGCGATAAACCAACCAGAGACGAGATCAGAAAAGCCATCACCATGATGAAGAACAGGAAGGCGGCTGGACCTGACGATATCCCAGCAAAGGCCCTGAAAGCAGACCTGGATGCCTCAGTGGAAATGCTGTACCCCCTCTTTGAGAAAATATGGGAAGAAGAAGTGATTCCGGCTGACTGGAAAGAGGATATCTCATCAAAATCCCCAAGAAAGGAGACCTCAGCAACTGTGCCAACTATAGAGGAATCACACTCCTGTCGGTGCCAGGGAAGGTCTTCAACCGAGTCCTCTTAGAGAGAATGAAGGATGCCGTCGATCCACAGCTACGAGATGAACAGGCAGGTTTCCGGCAGAACAGATCATGCACGGACCAGATAGCAACGCTCCGCATCATAGTCGAGCAGTCTATGGAGTGGAACTCCTCGTTGTACATCAACTTTGTTGACTATGAGAAAGCATTCGATAGCGTGGATCGAGAGACCCTCTGGAAGCTCCTTCGGCACTATGGCATCCCAGCAAAGGTGGTCAACCTGATCAAGAATTCATACGACGGCATACACTGTAGAGTGATCCATGGAGGGCAGCTCACAAACAGCTTCCAGGTGCGAACCGAGTCAGACAAGGATGCTTGTTGTCACCACTTCTCTTTCTTCTCGTCATCGATTGGATTATGAAGACATCCACTTACAAGCGTAGGAATGGAATCCAATGGTCATTGTGGACCCAGCTTGATGACCTGGACTTTGCCGACGACCTTGCACTCCTTTCGCACAGTAAACAGCAGATGCAAGAGAAGACCAACGTAGTGGCAGCCACGTCATCACAGGTTGGCCTCAACATCCACAAGGACAAGACCAAGATCCTTAGGATCAATTCCATCAGCAACGACCCAGTCACACTGAATGGAAGCCCCCTGGAAGAAGTGCAGTCCTTCACCTACCTAGGTAGCATCATCGACCATCAGGGTGGCACAGACGCAGACATCAAAGTAAGGATTGGTAAGGCAAGAGCAGCCTTCTTACAGCTCAAGAACATCTGGAGCTCCAGAGAGCTGTCTTTGGCAATAAAGATTCGACTGTTCAACTCCAACGTGAAATCAGTCTTACTGTATGGAGCTGAAACCTGGAGGACAACCAAAACAACCACCAGGAAGATCCAGACCTTCATTAATAGCTGCCTCAGAAGGATTCTCCAGATCCGCTGGCCAGACACCATCAGTAACATCCACCTCTTGGAGAGGACCCGTCAACTCCCAGCAGAGGAAGAAATTAGAAGGAGAAGGTGGGGCTGGATAGGACATACACTACGCAAGCAGCCAACCAACATCACCAGACAGGCACTGCAGTGGAACCCCGAAGGCAAGCGGAAAAGAGGCCGCCCAAGAAATACCTGGCGACGCGACCTTCAGGTTGATAGCAAAAAAATGGGCTATACCTGGAACCAGCTAGAGCGAATGGCCCAGGATAGAAGACTATGGAGATCTGTTGTTGGCGGCCCATACCCCGGTTGGGGTGACTGGCATGAATGAATGAATGAATTGTCTGCGGGTCGCTAAATGGAACAGAAGAACACATGAAATGGAAGGAGCGAACTTTCCCATCATGGCTGGGATTCGCATCACCTCCTGGGATCCACCATGACACAAAGAGTGGAAAGACAGACAAATTGCTTAGGATGAGAACAAAAGGATTGCACAGAGATGTAGGGACAAAATCAGAAAGGCTAAGGGACAAAATGAGTTACACCTAGTGAAGGACATAGAAAACAATAAAAGGCTCTATAAATACAACAGGAGCAAGAGAAGGACAAAGAAAAGCACAGGTCCACTGCTTAGCAGGGAAGGAGATCTAATAATGGATGATACCTAGAAGGCTGAGGTGTTTAATGCCTATTTTGCTTCAATGTTCACTAAATATGTTAATTGTGACCAGATGCTAAGACAATTCTTATTAATAACAAAAGGGAAAACCCAAAAGTCAGAATAGGGAGAGAGCAGGGTAAAGA
This sequence comes from Mauremys reevesii, assembly GCF_016161935.1. Classification (NCBI taxonomy): domain Eukaryota; kingdom Metazoa; phylum Chordata; order Testudines; family Geoemydidae; genus Mauremys; species Mauremys reevesii. Next base: position 92,028 of record NW_024100761.1, on the reverse strand, counting down.
CTACTTAGATAAGTTAGATGCACTCATGTCAGCAGGGCCTGAAAATTCAACTTACGATACTTAAGGAACTAGATGAGGCCATCTCTGAATCACTGTCTCTGAGAACTCATAGAGGATGGATGAGGTCCCAGTGGGCTGGAGAAGGGCAAATATCTTTTTTATGATGGAACAAAGACAACCTAGGGAATTAAAGACCAAGCAGCCTAAGATGGAAAGATACTGGAACAAATTATTAAACACTCAATATGTCAGCACTTAGAGCATAATAGGGTAAAAAGTAATAGCCAATGTGAATTTTTCAAGAACAAATCATGCCAAACCAACCTATTTTCCTTCTTTGACAGGATTATTAGCCTACAGGATTGAGGGAGCCATAAATATCACTTGTCTTGATTTTAATAAGGCTTGAGACACAGTCCCACAAGACATTCTTATAAGCAAACTAGGGAAATGTGGTCAATTGAATTACTATAAGGTGAGTGCACAGTAGATTGAAAAAAAAAGTATTCAAAGAGCAGTTATCAATAGATTGCTGTCAAAATGGCAGGGCATTCTAATGGGGTCTCAACGATGGATCTCGGTCTAGTACTATTCAGTATTTTCATTAATAACTTTGATGAGTGGAGAATATACTTATACAATTTGTGGATGACACCAAGCTGGGAGGGGTTACAAGCACTTTGTAGGACAGGTTTAGAATTCAAAAGGACCTTTATAAATTGGAAAACTTGTAAGAAATCAACAACATGAACTTCAATAAAGAGAACTGCAAAGTACTACACTTACGAAGGAAAAATCAAATGCACAAATACAAAATGCGGAATAACTAGCTAGGCAGTCGATCTAGGGGTTATAGTGTATCACAAATTGAACATGAGTCAACCATGTGATGCTGTTGTGAAAAAGGCTAATATTCTGGGGTGTATTAACAGGATTGTCATATGTAAGACACAGGAGGCAATTGTCCTGCTCTACTCAGCACTGGTGAGGCCTCAGCAGGAGTCCTGTGTCCAATTCTGGGTGCCATGCTTTAAGACAGATGTGGAAACACTGGCGAGTGCCCAGAGGACCAACAAAAAGGATAAAAAGTTTAGAAAATCTGACCTATGAGGAAAGGTTAAAAAACCTGGATATGCTTAGTCCTGAGAAAAGATGATGAAGAGGGCCTGATAACAGTGTTAAAATATGTTAAGGACTGTTATAAAGAGGATGGTGATCAATTGTTCTCCATGTCCACTGAAGGTAGGACAAGAAGTAATGGGCGTAATCTACAGCAAGGGAGATTTAGGTTAGATATTAGGGAAAACTTTCTAACTATTCTTATAGGTGAGCTCTGGAATAGGCTTCCCAGGAAGGTGGTGGAGTCTCTATCATTGGAGGGTTTTATGAAGACAAACACCGGTCAGGGACGGGGTAGGTTTACTTGGTCTTGGCTCAGTGCAGGGGAGTGGACAAGATAACCACTCAAGGTCCCTTCCAGTTCTACATTTCTGTTATTCTATGACAATGTTGGGCCTTCATCATCTTGATCCTGAAAGACTTTCTGACCAGCCTGAGGGAACCAAATGGCGAAATCCTGGACACTACCCAGGATGTGAGCCTGAGGCTTCTGATGTCACCCCGCATGCCCTCCCCCCACACACACCATGTCATTTGCCTTCCCCGCCATGTTTCTTTTTTCTTTTTCTATCTAAGGAAAGTCTGGCTCAGCTGGCCAAGACGACTCCATCTGTCCCAGCACTGCTGTTGGCCTGACCACAGAGTCAGATAAAAGTCATGCCTTAGTCTGACATTGGTAAAAGTTTGCTGGGTCTCAGGGTGGCTGATCAACACACCTGCTGCACCGGTAACTCAACAGCAGGGAAGCTGCACGGGAACGTCAGCATCAGAGACCAGCAGCATTTTCTCTTTGCTATTCGTCTCTCCTTTGTGAAAGGAAACAGGATTGGACCTCAGCGGCACCACCGCCACAAAGGCATTTCCTGGGGATTGACGTTGGCTGCTGCACATTAAAACCTAGGGAATGATCCTCACCTGCAGGGCCATTGCCACAGTCACCATCAACATCTTTACAGTGCTGCCTTTGGTAGCGTTACTGCAGTTTCACGGTGTTCCCTTTTCTGGAGAATTGCCAGGAACCCTGTGCTAATGGTGTCACCTGGAAAGGCACTTCCTGGGTAGCCATCACATACCTTTTGCCGACAACTCTGATGGGTTTTGACTCTGGTGAAACTCTGAAAGGGAAATTACATTTAAATAACAGTGAAAGAATGTAGAGTGTAGTTCAATGCAAGTGCATTTCTGTTCTGTATGGAGGCAACAAGTGACTGATAATCCAATTGCATCCTCTGTTAATGAAGTAATCACCAAGGAGAGCACTGCTACCAGCCATCAGTGTATGAAGTTCAGTTTGGGGAATACTGTTTCTCGGACCTCCCCCTGCCTGGTTCCACTGATGACTAGTCTGCACTTTACATGATGAGCCGGCCACGTGGTCAGAGAAACACAGAACAAGTGGCACTGGGACAAACAGTCAATTCAGGAGCGTTTGTGGGGAGAGGGAATCCCTCACAAACACTCATGTTCCAACACAGATTAGGTGAAACAACTAAAGGGTCCATGCAAAGGAGAATTCTGCCCTCGGTCAGGGATGGGCTAGGTGGCCCAGGAGAGCCTTTAAAATGTAGGGATCTAAAACAGACACTAAGGGCAGCCCGAGGGAATTTGTTCATTTGGGATAACTACCACTTGGGGCCTCCCCCCCCAACACCCCCTAGCTTTTCACTAGGTTCAGTTATTGATAGAATGTAGGATGCTGACTGGATTAAAAGCCGCACAGGTAACCAGACTAGTTTGCTTAATATTGCCACTCCTTTTGCCAAGCATCTGTGACTAATTTAGGGGAACAAAGAACCCTTTCCCCACCCCTCAATAATTATTATTTTATTACTGAGTTTTGGTAGGATCTAGAGCCCCAATCGGGGGCCCATTGTACTAGGCCCTGTGCACACACATAACATGACTGTCCCGGCCTGACAGAGCTCACAGTCTAAACCAAGTAACTGCCCCCTGCATTGCGCTCTGGAGCTTCTAAACTCTCCCCCTGGGGGACTGCCCAGGGGAGTGAATTCCAAAGGCCTCTAGGGAGAGCCCCACTGCCAGCCCCAGAGCTTCCATCCCAGGGACCCCAGGCAGAACCAGCCCAGCTGGGCTCCACTGGCACCGTAGGATGCAGGGAAGTGGAACAGGAATGACTGTAACAGGGTTGAGTTTAGCTCCATCACTGAGCACATGGAATCTAACACTGCTCCACTACAGACTGGCTCCCCACTGGCACTGGCTATTACACTCTTGTGGGACACTGCAAAGCAGCCTGGAGCCTCTGGAACTGCAGCTCTGCAGCTTTGCTGGTTCCTTGGCTGTTTGTACTGCACTGAATTTGTTTCTTGCATTAAAAGATAGCCTTGGAGATAATAAAGATCCTGCCTGGAACCCCAGGAATGTCTCATGTTGTCCACCAGCTGTTTGGGGATAACATACTCTGCTGTGACCAGTTACCAGTTACAGATCCTCAGTTCTCTGTCCCAGCTCTGGCACAGGTTAGAGCAGCCTGGGGGCTGGTCTTACTTGCACTAGCTGCTAATGGTCACCAAGGAATGATCCCCCAGCTAGGGATGCATCCCAGTAACTCCTTCTCTGCACCTCTCTCTGCCCATGGCACTCCCTCTGCACCGCTCTGTTGGCTCTACACCCACTGGAGACTCCCCCACATTGGGGATTTCCTCAGAGGGAGTGTTACAGGCTGTCTCTTCTCCCTTTGTGCCAGCTGAGTGGTGAAAAGGGAGTGGAGTAGGTGACAGAATCCGGGCCACTGTGGGCATCTCTGCTCTGAGTCCCCCTGGCTTCCTGCTGGGATTTGAAATTTGTCATTCCTGCCATCAGCCTGTTTCTCCTTCTGCTCCTGCCACTGCTGCCCTGGGGGAGACTCCCAGGTTTTACAGTAACTTTATGTCTCTTACCTTTCTCTCTTTCCTCTCTGAGTTTTGCAGCAGAATCTCAGAGGTTGATCTGAGTGAAAACCTCTATGGTTACATCTACTGCAGCGTCTCCACTATAGAATTCCATCAGGAGGTTCTTCATATCTATCCTGTCGGCATTCTCCAGCCGACCTCGGGGGATGTTACCTTTCCCCTCAAAGTCAGAATGTGATAGTTTGTCTTTAAATCTTTTCAAGTCTTCCTGAGAAAGGTTGTCGAGAGCTCGTAAGAGCAGGTCACTGACTTTGCTGCTTTGGTTTCCCATCACTGGGCATCAAGAGAGAAGCTAAAATGCAATGTAAAGTCTTCATGTTAATCATTAATTGGGTATAACAATAATTATTCCCATGTAGAGGAAAGAAGTAATCTAGTGGTGGGAGAAGATCACTGGGGCTCATAACTCCTCAGTGTTTCTCTCTCACAAATGATTCTTTGTGCCTGTTTCACATCTGTAAAATGGAGATAATCCTACTGATCTAACTCACAGGGTTGTTGTGCAGCTTAGACAATGTTTGTAAAGCCAGATGAGTAATAGGAAGATAGGAGCTATGGTAATAGTATTTATCATCCAACTGGGTTTGAAAATAGAGGTGGGACACCCTAATTTAATTAACATTTCAAAAATATAAACCCAGAAAATACAGTCCTGGAATATCAGGCCCTGCGTCCTGAGATCCAGCATTAGCTTGTGAGGAGCCTCCTGGGTATTTTGGATATCAGAGCAAGGTGAGGTGGAGCAGTGGTAATTTCTGACATACAGTGCATCTACACAGCAACTGTGGGGTGTCGGTCCCAGTTTGGACAGACAGATAGATGTGAGCTTCAGCTCTACTTGAGCTAGGGCCTAAAAATAGCAGTGTGGTGGGGGCAACACAGGTTAGATGCCCATGTCAAATCCTGCCTGACCCCCTGGATACATACCCAGGTGGCAAGCTCAAGCCACCGCCCATGCTGCTTCTTTGAGGCGGGAGCACAAACACAGCCCATGCACATGTCTTCCTGCACTGGGAATTACACCTCTCACTTGCTGTGTAAACTTACCCACAGGCCCTATTCTCACAGGTCTGACCACCCACATGTACAAACTACAACTAGTTCAGATTAAAGTTGGCTCATCCCAAGAGAAAATGCAGAAAGTGATCGACTTACTGTTGGTCAGAACGCTCTCACCAACATCATCTGATGGCCCTTGTTTGATCTGTTTCTCTCCATCTTCTTTGTGTTCAAACAGAGACATCCAAAACAACCCTAGGAAGAGGAATAGGAAACAGGAAACTGTTTGCTCGAAGTTTATTGTTCAATACAAAGAAACTAAAACATCACTAGCTAAAACTGAACTTCAGCACTTTCTGAATTTCTCTACGAACCCTCATACCACAGCAAGTACGATTTAAAGCCTTCTTAGTCCATGTATCTATATTGTTTTGGTTTTTATTCCTTTTATTCCTTTGGCTTCAGCAACTTGTTTCTCTGAATAGTGAGGTCATGAACTCCATAATCATGTTCACCACTTCTCCCTTCCCACACACTCCATGTTGGGAGAAAATATTGTAGCAGCTTTATCAAAGCAGTGCAGCAGCTTTAACCAGGACAAGCCACACCTAAATAGCATGCAACAGACAGAATGGGGATTGGACTTTGTATCATCTTGATACATAAATAGCAGTGATATCAGCTGGAGTTGGGGCTTATATCCTGTCATAAATATAAAGGTAAAGGTAACCACCTTTATGTATGCAGTAACATAAAATCCCTCCTGGCCAGAGGTACAGAATCACTTACCTGTAAGGGGTTAATCAGTTCCATTAACCTAGCTGGCACCTAACCAAAAAAAACAATGGGGAAAAATACTTTCAAATCTAGGGGCGGGGAGGGAAGGTTTTGTTTGTGCTCTCTTTGTGTTGTTCTCTCTTGGGACAAAGAAAGAGACCAAGCAGATAACCCAGCTCCTAAAAAACCCTAAAATAATACATCTAAAATTAAAAAAAAGGTAAGTAATTGCAAGAATATCCATTAGATTATCTTTTGTTTTAGCTTGTAAATTTTCCCTATGCTAAGAGGTAATTTTATTCCTGTTTCGTAACAAAGTTAGAGGGAAATTCTCTATGTTTTAAATCTTTTTATTTACCCTGTAAAGTTATCTTCCATCCTGATTTTGCAGGTGTGATTCTTTTACTTTTTTTTTAAATAAAATTCTTCTTTTACAAACCTGATTGATTTTCAGTGTCCTAAAAAACAGGGATTTGGTCTGTGCTCACTTTGTTAACCTATTGGTTGGTATATTATTCTCAAGCTTCCCCAGGAAAGGGGGTGAAGGGATTTGGCAGGATATTTTGGGGGGATAGGGCTCCAAGTGGCCCCTCCCTAAATGTTTGTATAAATCACTTGGTGGTGGCAGTAAAACCGTCCAAGGACAAGGAAAGGAATTTGTGCCTTGGGGAAGTTTTTAACCTAAACTGTAGAATATAAATTTAGGGGGTCTTTCTTGCGGGTCCCCACATCTGTTCCCGAGTTCAGTGTGGGGAGGGAACCCTAACACATCCTATTCATGGGTGAGGGGAAGAATCCCTATCTTTAATATTAAAAAAATCATGAGAACAGAACTTTGGACAAAAATGAAGTCAGCAAAATTGGATCTCCATGGACCACAATAATCATAAGCTTCAAAAGTGAGCTTGGAAAGTTTTACAAGTCACTCATACAGTTACTCAGAAGGAAATAGCTGCTTGTTAAACAGAGGAAGTGAGGACACATTTCTGATACGTCCCTGTGAGATTCTTAATCTCTGCCGTCTTTCTGGGGCAATTCTCTCTGAGATCAAATAAGCAGCAACTCTAAGCTTCCATGCTGGCTCGCACCCCACCACCTGCCACCATTTGGGGCTTTGTTACCTCATTTTAAGAATTTCTTGTACTTTTGTTTTTGTCTGCAGCTGCCAGCAGCCCTTGTCCCAACTGAGAAGTGGAAACAAGAAGTTTGCTGTTCATTTCAGCAGAGAAATAAGAACTATGGGAACCAGAATCCATTGGTCCTGCTCCTCTTAGGATGGAAGCAGAGAGAGGGGTTTCTGCCTGGGGGCAGATCTCAGCTGGTATGTCAGCTTAGTACTACTGCCAAGGGATGGCCCATATACGGGTCCCTAAATACACAGCTTTACAGGGGGCTGGATTTGCTTGTATCAGCCCTGCACGTAAAGTGAACATAATAACCGATGCCCTAGAGACACTCATATGTTGAGGCTAGCGATGTAGGTGCTATGGCCACTCTCTCTAGTGGTTGGTCCCCTACTGCATCCATTAGTCTCTGCTCACAACTCCATCCCACGCAGACTCCCTCAGACTCCCTGTCAAGGTTCCTTCCCCACTCTGAACTTTAGGGTACAGATGCCTCACCTTTTTGTCACGCTTTGGGATGAAAACAAATGTTGAAATATTTGTAATTTCCTTGTTAGATGGGAAATCTGACTTTTGCTCAGCTATGCTATTGAATGACTTTGATCACTGAGTTCTTTACTTTCAAAACACTTTGGATCTGACTCTTAAATGAGGACTCAATCCCTGTGAGTGCAGTATTCACTTTCAAAAAACAGAAACCAGCATGAAAGGCCTTTTCTTCTTTTACTTTAGACTGTAACTACAGTGACTTTTACTTTAAATGGTCACCAAAGACTCCACTTTGATCCCTGACAAATTTAACAAAACAACTTTTAACTACATTATTTTTCTTTTAACTTTCTTCAGTTTTTTTTTTAAACATGTCACTGGGTTTTAAAACTTGTTTTTATTATAATAATATGTAGCCCCTCCTCCATTTTCTCTCCTAGGCACTTGCTATCGCAAATATTTGGGGTATTTTTTCTCCACTCCTTGCATGGGTCAGGTTCTGGGTTCTTTTTCTTTTTTGGCTCCTGGTGTTGCCACTCAAAGAGACTCTGCACTATGCCCAGTGCACAGGGTGACTATCCTTTGATAAAGCCATGATAATACTTCAAACAGGAAAGAAGCATAAAGCCTAGTATACAGGGGAGAATAGAGTAAATAAAATAAACCTCAGCAAATGAATGACACACCAAAAATAACACTATAACAGAAAGGTGAACTGTATTGGTCACAGGAAAATAGGATCGGGGCAGGAAGGGTTTAAGATTATCTAATAATTAAGAAACATTATTAACCCATTTTCCTGCATCCTAATGCTCACAAACTCCTCTAACCCCATCTCCCACCTGGCACCTTCCCAAGGTGGATGGTGCTGCTGAGGTCGCGTATCCTGAGATGGAGTGTTGCAGCACTGTGGTGGTGGCTGACTAAAACAAAAGTCACCTTTTAATTCATGCCTTGATAGGGCAGGCTCTTCTCCTGACTCCATCCGGTTCATTAGAATCCCTTGGGATCTCGGATGGCTCTCGGTAACCTGTGCTGGGTAAAATCTCTCTCTCTCTCTCTGGATTCTGGTCACTGCAATGCTGGAGACGTCATATCCCTGAAGCCACAGTCTAAGAGTAATGCAAACTCCTTTTGCAGGGAGCAGGAATTTAGCAGAGGCTCCCTGATCTGCACAGTCTATTTAACTGCAGTGCAGACATACCTGGTGAGCAGAAAAAGGCTGCTGAAATCTGCCACCTTTAAGAAAAACAGTTTTTTCCCCTGAGATTGTATCTCGGGAACAACTGGTCAAATATCTAAAAGTTTGGAACACGTACAGAATCGCAGGCACTCATGAGGCTCACTAACTTTCAAGGTAATCTGACTAACCCTGTGGATTTTAGAAGAGTTGATTTTTAAACAGAAACCTGGTCTAAACCTTAACTATAGCATCACCCTGCAATAAGAGACCAGAAAGACAAAGGATGGGGCAAGGAAATATAATTATTTTTTCAGATGGAAAATTGAGACCCATAAAGATAGAGTGACTTGCCCAAAGTCACATGGGGGAGTCTGTGGTAGAGGCAGGACTTTAATTACAAGAGCCTCCTTTCTCCTGAAGAGAGCTTTGCTCATTTTCTTGTGTTTTTTGGTCTCAGAAATGTGCTTTTTGGATTGGACACAACCTCTCTTTTCTATGTTTATGGTTTTTAAACAATAACAAACTTAACAATCATCAGAGGGGTAGCCGTGTTAGTCTGGTTCTGTAGAAGCAGCAAAGAATCCTGTGGCACCTTATAGACTAACAGATGTTTTGCAGCATGAGCTTTCGTGGGTGAATACCCACTTCTTCGGATGCAAGCATCCGAAGAAGTGGGTATTCACCCACGAAAGCTCATGCTGCAAAACATCTGTTAAACTTAACAATCAGCATTTAAAAATTAGGGCCAGTGCTACTTATGAATTTTCTGACCACGATACACGTGATTTGTTGAAGTGTGTCAGAAAAATTCAAAAAGCTCTGTCTTGACCAGGCCGGATCCAAACAAACATCTGAAAGCTGTGAAGAGGCAAAACAAAATCCAGGTAGGATTTTTTCTACAGAAAAAATGTCTGGAGAAGGAGGGTGAAGGGTGGCCATCTCCTAAACATTTTTGAAATGTCAGGTGCCATTCCTAGTATATCTGAAAGTCTTCAGACATTTTAAAGGCAAAATTCTATGCAATTAGAATAATAAGAGCATTCATGGTGTTCTTCTGGAGTTCTGCACTAAGAAAACTTTCTAGTGTCTCAAATTACATGTTAATATAGAAGTGCATCAAAACCACAAGACCCTAAATAGATACAATTATTTGCCAATAGATGCGTACCCAGCTATATTCTAAAACCCAGCATCAACTTGAGTTGATGGGGAAGGGCACAAGCAGCTCCAGGATTAACTTTGCATTCAGATTTAAAGTTAAATCTGGACTGAAAACCATTCATTTTACACATCATTTTGTTAGGAAGAAAAATCAGGTTATTCTTGCCTCTGATCTCAGTAAAGACTCTCATGCCCTCTGCCAATCTCAGCCAGGCCTCTGAGACCCCTGTTACACCAGAGAATCATGTTGTAATACATGACAATGTTGCCATCTTGTGGTTTTATCACAAATCTCTTGATATTTGATGTTTTTCTGAAAGTCCTAGTGCCCAGAGTCATGTAACTAAGGGTATGTCTACACTACCAGATTAGTTCGATTTAACTTAATTCGAATTTGTGGAATCGACCTTACAAAGTCGAATTTGTGTGTCCACACTAAGGACACTAATTCGACTTTGTGAGTTCACACTAACGGGACAAGCGTCGACATTGGAAGCGGTGCACTGTGGGAAGCTATCCCACAGTTCCCGCAGTCCCCACTGCCCATTTGAATTCTGGGATTTCCCCACAATGCATGCTGGGGGGAAAAATGTGTCGAGGGTGGTCTTGGGTAACAGTCATCATTCAACGTGCTTTCGGACGTCTCAAGGGGAGATGGAGGAGCTTACTGACTCGCTCGGATCTCAGCGAAACCAATATCCCCATTGTTATTGCAGCTTGCTGTGTGCTCCACAAGCTCTGTGAGAGCAAGGGGGAGACCTTTATGGCGGGATGGGAGGTTGAGGCAAATCGCCTGGCTGCTGATTATGCTCAGCCAGACAGCCGTGCAATTAGAAGAGCCCAGCGGGAAGCGCTGTGCATCCAGGAGGCTTTGAAAGCTAGGTTCCTCAGGGAGCAGGGTAACCTGTGACTGTTCAGTTTCTTTACAGAGAAACGGAACCTGCCCCTGCTTCAGTTACTGTTGACTTTCTTCTGCGGTTACATACCCCATTCACCACGTTTCCCGCCTTCCAACACACGTTTCAAAAAAAAGTTAATGGAACATTGTTAATTAACAACGTTTTCTTTATTAATGAATTCGCGTTAAAGGGTTGAAACAGGGACGCAGACTGTGGTGGGTAGGGTGTGCAGTGAAGTTAACACCGCTTCTACACTCGAGGAATGATAGGCTCCTACTCCTAGAGCGGTCTGCAGTGCCGGACTGGTTGTTTCAACGGAGCCTGCCATCCCTCCTTTTCGGGACTCTGTGTGCGGGGGCTATGTGACCTTGTGGCAGGGGAGGACGGTTACAGATTCCCCTGCTGCGTGGCTCTGTGGTCCGGGACAAGGACCCATGCATAAGTTCTGTAACCGCCCTCCTATGCCACAAAGTCACGTACCCCCCACCCAGACAGAACATGGAAAACACCTCCCAGACCGACCAGGGTGCCTACTGACTGCACTGTGTGTGTGTCCTGCTGTTGATCCTGCCCCCATGTCTGTACCCTGGTAAAGGTGACTGTCCTATGCAATTAACAACCCCCTCCCCCCCCGGCCCTTCACAGACAGTCTTCTGTAGAAAAACTTGACAGAAATAGTAATTAACAGCAAACTACTTTTAATAATCAACTACACAGTTAGGGGATGAAACTGGGATTGGGGCTTCGGTGAGCCAGAAAGGGAAGGACTTCTCAACATTTAAGGAATGAGAGCCTTCTTGTATTTGTGCACTCTGCAGGGGTGCAGTGACAGTTTTTATGGCCCCTGTCGCCCCTCCTTCTTGTTACTTTGGGTGAGGGGGGTTTGGGACTTTGTGGCGGAGGAGGGCGGTTGCAGATACACTGCAGGGGGGCTCTGTCCTCCTGCCTGCGGTCCTGCAGAACATCCACAAGGCGCCAGAGCGTGTCAAATTTTCCCTGGGCATTTCCTGTGTGGCTGGTCAGAACATCCAAGCTCGGACTGCTGTCCAGAGCGTCAACAGAGTGGTGCACTGTGGGATAGCTCCCGGAGCTACTAAGGTCGATTTCTGTCCACACATAGCCTAATTTGACATAGCCATGTCGAATGTAGCGCTACTCCCCTCGTCGGGGAAGAGTACAGAATTCGAACTAAAGAGCCCTCTAGGTCGAACTAATTAGCTTCCTGGTGTGGACGGGTGCACGGTTAAGTCGAATTAACGCTGCTAAATTCGACATAAACTCCTAGTGTAGACCAGGCCTAAGTAATACTCTCCATTTAAAAAGAAAATGAAAGCTTAGTTCCTACTTTTGTAGTTGCAGAGAGCCTGAGAACATGAACCCTAAAGTCTGAAAAAACAGAAGCCAAATAAAAGGAATTCAGTGTATTGTTTTTTTTAAAAAAATCTCATTATTTTTAAGACAATCACATAACTATGCTCAGTTTAAGACTCTTTGCAACCTGACTCGTGATTTTTGAACATTTGGCAGCATACAGTGAGTGTGTATCTTAGTGCAATGTTTTGGCATTACACTTATTATAAAATATTTTTTAAAAAATCTAAGTGCCACTCTGTCCCCCTTTTATAATTTTGTCATTTGTTCTGTTGTTTCTCTCTTTGCTCAGATATTTTCTTCTCTTTTCGTCACTCTCTTTTTTCCTTCAGTTTTTTGAGTGTGTTTACCCTCAAATTTAGTCATTTTCTTTTTCCTGCCATTCTCCCCCACACCATCTTCACTGTTTTCCTTCTGCTGCTCCCTAGAGACTCCCTCCATGCTTCATTAATTCTTTCTGTCTTGCTCCCTGTATCCTTATTAATTCTCTTCTGTCCCCCATATTATTTTCTAGGGGATTCCCCTATTTCCTTTACAGTTTTTCCCCACTTTCAGTGCTCTTCTTTGGAGGTCTGCCTTCCTCTGCACCATGGTGGGTATTTCCTTACCGCACCTTAGCCTTATCTCTTCCATCAAAGGTATCAGGGTGTGGGAGTGTGGGGTGGTGTCTTTCCTTTCTCCCTTCACTACCCTTCTCAGGTTGCACCCTGAGGGTCCCTTCACACCTCCCCATTGAGCAGAGTAACAATATTTTTAAGGCAGAGGGGGTCTCCTTTTAATACCAAGTGAGGTTCATTCCCCTCACATGCCCTCCCCACACTTTGGGGTCTCTTTCTCCTCACCTTCTCAGGTGTCTTCTGTCTCTATCTCTCTTTTAGCCTTTAAATCTTGTGGGGCTCTTCTCTTCTGCTTCAACTTGGATGCCCTCTTTTCTTTACCCCTCCCCAAATTAGGGTTTATCCCCTCAGATTCCCACATACACCTTTGGGTTTTTTTCTCCCCCTGCTCAACCCAATCTTAGAATCTCTCCTCCCATTGCAGGCTCCTCTTTTCATACCTCCAAAATACCTTGGGGGTTCTACAAACCCTTACTGACTCTGAGGGCTTCCAGAGGCATGGAGGCTTCTCTCCCTTGCACAAATGTTGGGGGTTTCCGTTCTGTGACACTCTACACCCTGGGGGAGCACCCTGTGACCCCCATATTCATCATGTGTATATAATTGTGATATTACATATAAAGCAGGCCATGTAAGGTATCTAGGGAAAGGTTGTGATCTGCTGAAACCCACTGTTCCATCTACATTTTTATATCATTAATGCATATGAAGTTATGAGAATTGTGTTGTATGGTTGTCACTAAAATATGCTGTGGGTATAGGAGGTACCCAAATACTAGCTCCCCAAAGACTATAACCATTAACAGTCATTGTCCAGCAAGAGAGTTACAATTCAATGACTCACTTGCACAAAGCCACACCAGGGGAATTGCTCAACCTTGCCTGGTGACTCAGCAATGCCAACCAGACATGCCTGGACTTATGTTTTCCAAGCATATGGTCTAAGGGTATAAATCAGAACACAGTGGCCCCATGCTTCACCTTTTCTTCTCCCCCCACCTACGGCACAAGTAACAAGATCACTCAGAAGACTCCAACAGACCCCGGCCCCAGCACCAGCCGCACTGGACTCCAATTGCTGTCTCCCCTCCCCAGGTCTGAGGGTCAGAGTTAGGAGCTGGTGGGCCGGGGGCAGACACAGAGATGTGAGACAGCTGCTCCCTGCAGTGGAGCAGCAGAGCTAGTGCTGAGGGCACAGAGGGACAGGATCTCCCAGCTCCTCCTGCTCTGAGCCTGGCCCAGCTGCCTGGGGAGGGGGCTCCCCCTACAGCCTCCCCGTAGGGGTGGGGCTGCTCTGATTGGGTCGCACCATCCTGAGACACATTAGCACCAAGTCCAGCCTGATTGGTCAGGACCTGAGTGGGCAGGAATTAAAGGGCAAATTTTTACCCTTTCTGAATTCTGACTGATCAATGGAAGGGGCGAGGGGGCGGTGCTTAGGAAGGAGTCTTACCACAAATCTTATTCCTCATTGGTCAGTTGCAGGAATTTGTTATGTCTAGGCCATTCTCCCTGTTGATTGGTGAAGGGTAAAGGGCAAGGGGTGGAGTTTAGACAGGAAGTCCCACCCACTGCTGGTTTCTCACTGGACAAGAGGTGGGACTTGAGACGGAGTCTGTAGCAGGATTTCTGGCTCATTCTGGATGCTGATTAGTCAAGCAGAGGGACTGGTGGATGGGGCCACCTGTCAGAACAGCTGTGACGAGCCTGATTCACACCATGATCCCCCTTCTCTACCTTTCTCTCTCCTGCAGCTTGCGGAAGTCCTCTACATCGGGATGCGGTGTCACAGCCGCTGGCTGTGGGGATCTTGCCGCTTTGCTCAAAACCAGACAGAACCTGACAAAGCTGTACCTGGATAATAACGTTTCTCTGGGAGATTCCGGAGTGCAGCTGCTGTGTGAGGGGCTGACACACCCAAACTGCAAATTAGCGACTCTGGTGTAAGTAACATTTGGCCTCCTTTATGCATTTACGGGTGTCCTTGTTAGAAAGTGTTCAACAGGGTGCATTGCTGGTTCTGCTCTCTGCAGTTACAAGGAGAATCTGAAAATCTAGTGTCTCCCCAGCACTTGCAGGAAGGACTCACGATATGTGCCCAGCCTGCCAGGTTTGAAAAGGTAAATGTAAATGTCAAAATACCCTTTGAAGTGCAGCCTGCTAGGAAGGGGGTTGTGTGTTTACAGTTACAAACAGGGCTGGTGAGAGCAGATGCCAGTGCTGGTCTCATTCTAAAAAAAAACCCCAAACTGTCCTGGGAAATCTTTGGCTTTTCCTTCTTCTATTTCAGTGTATTTCTGTGTGTTTCTTCTTCTCTCAAGGCAGAAGGCCCACCCATGCCTGTGAGAAGCTGGGAAACTCTAGGGACTTCCGCCCAGATTTTCAAAACACCTACACCCTGGAAGCTGAGCTCTCCTGAAAATCTTTCCCAAAAGCACCAGTAGAATGAGCAGCAAAATCAACATCCATTTGCAGCAGTTGTTCACCACTGGAGTTAATGCCACTAACCTCTAATGTCCACACCCTCCATTCTCTCCTAAGAACATCAGATTCGCTGCCTGGAGGGCTGAGGTGCTTCTGCTGCCAACTATCCCCACCACAAACAAGACTTCAAAGCTCCACCTGGCAGCATGTAGATGGATACGACTCATCTCAGGGCTAGTTGTTTTCTTCTTTATTCCCACCATCAGTGATGTTTAGTCTCTTCCTTCTCTCTTAGTGATGAGCAGGTGCCGCTACCCATTATGTACCCTCCAGAGGAGACAAGTCACCAGCTGCACTCAGAGACTTCCTGGGTCAGTGATTTCCCTCTCAGAGCAACCACCACCACATCCACTTTCCTTTCCTCCCCCTTGCTCTAGGAGTCACCACTGGACTGCACTTCCCCTGCCCAGTGCAACTGTAGCTTCCTGTCCCTTCCAAAGGAGTGAGACCTACAGCTCACTGGTTCCTCACTGCAATAGGTGATAGGAGATGTAGCCATTCCAGGACCCTTCAGTGGCAATCAGTGACTGGTAGTTCCTCTCTCCATCCCACAGCCTTGCAGAGAATCTTATAATGATGGTGGTTCCTCTCCCTTGTGGAAGCTGCCCCTTCTCTCCCCCATATGGTGTAGGACAGTGGGGGATAAGTAACTCACTGTTGGTGGGATGGAGAGGGAAGACACACTTCTGTGTTGCGCTGACAGATCTGCTGTGAGATCTACTATCCCATGAAACAGTCTCCACGTGGAACTGATGGAAGCTTCATCACTTGGAGCATCTTAAATCTCCACTAGACAGCTCACTGGAACACATGTTGCAGAGAGCAATCCTGCTTTGGCAAGGGAGGTACTAGGTTAACTAATAGGGGTGGCATGTGAGCGTGGTTCAGTGCCTCTTCCTACCTGTCCCCCTTATGTTTTGGCTGTAATGTGCTGCAGAGAAGGGGGTCTCTGGAGAAAGTGGTAGTGACAGCTCACTCCCCACCATCACCCACCAACCCTTGATTGACAGCAGCCACAAAAAGACGTATGAGATCTGCAAATCACCGACCAGGCAAGTTTGCTGGTTATTAGGAGCAGGTGGTGTACTGCCAAAAGGTTAATTTTAGATTGGATTTGGCAGAGAAAGGTGTGTGTGGAGTGGTGAGGGAACTTGATGTCCTTTCAGAAAGGTCTGTATCCCGTAGCAAGAGGGCTTGTCTACATTACCCGCTGGATTGACGGGAGATGAATCTACCAGCTGGCTTTGGTGGCTGGTTTGGATTGAGACTCCTGCAGAAGGAGCGCACACACACACCCTGTGCGAAGATAGGACAGTACCTGGCACCTGTGGAGACTCACCCTGTTGCCCCTGATGTAATGTGATTGAGGGAGTTGAGGATCTTCGCAGCTGGTGGTGCTGCCTGTACCCACAGAAACACACAGAAACCTGTGCTCGATCCCAAAGGTGACTAGGGAGTCCTGGAAGTTGCAGGCCCACTGGTAGGCTGCAGAGCACTGCCCTTTGCTCCCTTTATCCTCCCCCAGTAAGGCCGTCACACTCTGGAGGGCAAGATTAAAATCTCCCCACTGCTGGAGAGTGAGCTGCACCTTCCTCCTGGAGCCTTGTGAGTCTTCCAGGAACAATTACAGCTTGTGCCACAGCACAGTGGGAGCTGAGAAGCCTGCAGAATCAGCAAGCCCACAGACACCCCTTTGCCCTCCAGAAGGGATGTCAGGGGAAGGGGGAGCTGCAGCTGGTAGCAGGGCCACAGCCCTTTTTTCTGCCCTGGCCTTTCTTCCTGACTGAGGGGCTCCCTTGGTGGTGGTGGGTTTGGCAGCAGAGTCCCTGCCTCTGCTTTCTGCTGCTGTCCCAGAGGGGATGATGATGGTACCAGCAGAGGTGTCAGTGGTAGCCATGGGAGCAGATGGAGGAGAAAGCTGAGGGGGATATCAGCCATGTCCAGGGGTCCCCCTCCTTCAGTCTTCCCAGCTTCCCCCCATGGACCAAATCACTAAAGCAGAAGCCTCACCTGAGGCTGGGTCGGGGTCTGCCATTGAGGACAGGCGACAGGAACAGCCACTGGAGGCATATAGAAGAAAGGGGACGGGGGAATCTAACGTCTTCTCCCCACTAGACTGCAGTGCGGTGAGGAGGGAGCAAAGGTCAACTGGGGAATTAATCAGATAAACGGTTTGGGTGTGTATGTGTGGAGTCTCCTTCTACAGCTGACTGGGAGTGAAGGAGAGCATATAAGTGTGTGGGGTGTGTGCAGGTGACTAGGAAGGGCAGGGGAAACAGGCAACACACCATGGGGGAAAGTGGATCACAAGGGTTTATATAATTAATTATATCATAAGGGTCTAAACTTTCAGTAGAGGTCTTTTATTATTATTTCAATCAAAATAAATAGATAATAGATATTCCTGGCCACTGTCTTGAATTAAGAATCCCTTTGGAGATACACATGGGTATCAGTGAAGGGAAATGCAGAGAATGGGGCATACACAAGTCATTTTACTCTGTATATATCTGTCTCTTGCAGGCTTCACTATTGTGGTCTCACAGCTGCGTGTTGTGAGAATCTCTCCTCTGTTCTCAGCACCAGCCAGACCCTGACATTCCTAGGTCTAGGGGCAAACAGTCTGGAGGATTCAGGAATACAGTGGCTGTGTGAGGGGCTGAAACATCCAAACTGCAAACTACACACACTAGGGTAAGTAACAGCTGGCTCCCTTTAGCCAATTCCTGGAAACACCGATGTTGTGAGTTAAACTCAGTGTACCCGGATCACAATGTCCTACAGTACATGGAACCCAGCCACGGACCAGCCCCACTCTGCTCTCCAGGCAAAGAACAGAGACCCACTGATGTGTTCACTGCCTATATTTTACTAGTTAAACAATTGAAGAATGTAGTGGGCTCAGGCCTAAACTCCTGTTGAGCAGGGAAAGCAGCTGGACAACTGCCCTAAAGGGGTAGCCAAGGATCCCCCTGACTCAGGATAATCCTCAGGTGGTAGAAAGCAGGTATAGCAAACTCTGTACCACCCATTGCTTGCATCCCCCTGCCCCCATGTACAGGGTGTGGAGGAGCATGGAGGTGTATGTCTGGGGCAGAGTGCATGGTGCTCCACCTCTCCTAGGCCGGCCCAGCATCTGGGGTAACTTAGGGCAGCCCCGAGGTTCCTCTCTGTTAGACCAGAAGCCATTTTGTCCCCTACCTGGCCCAGGATCAGGGAGTGCAGATGTGGCTTATAACCAGTTTCTTCAGTCTCCTCATCAGCGCTGAGTGTGAACTTGGTGCAGTTGAGGACAGTGTCCAGTGGTTTTTAGCAAATTCCAGATGCAGCATATTTTGAAATTAAAAACACTATTATTTTAATACAATAAAAACTACAACCCAGTATTGCCAACATCAAGAGAGCAAAAATCATGAGTTAGACCCCTGAAACTCATAGAGATTGCCAAAAAAATCCTAATTGTGGTGTGGGGTTTTTTTTGGTTTTAGTGTCTTTTGACTTTTTAACTCCCTTTTACTCCTTTGTCAAATGTAGTCAGATATTTGGCTGCATGTCTGTTCTCTCTGTGTGCTGTCTCAGCTCTGTGCAGATAGTTGGCACAGCAGACCTCGATCGAACCACCCAGTGAGACTACAAGACCCATTTCAGTATCGAAGGCACCTGGTCAGGTTTATTGCCAATGAACCATTGTCCTAGCTTCCCAGATCAATGTCTACAGTTACACTAGCACGTGTATGCCTGTGATAATGGATGCAGCTCAGTGAATGGCAGGACTTTCCATTTTCTTCTTGACGGGCGAAAGACATTCCCTCTGAGACTTCATTTTATACATTTTATACACCGATACAAACAAGTTATGTATTGCCCCTCTGACATGGCTAGGTGCCACCAATCAGACTGTGAATGGCTTGCCAATTACAGAACCAGTTTCTCCTCCCTTGGTTTTCACACCTCAGCTGCTGGAACAGGGCCCCATCCTCCCTGATTGATCTAACCTCGTTATCTCTAGCTTGCTTCTTGCTTGCTTATATATACACACCTGCCCCTGGAAATTTCCACTGCTTGCATCCGAAGAAGTGGGTATTCACCCACGAAAGCTCATGCTGCAAAACATCTGTTAGTCTATAAGGTGCCACAGGATTCTTTGCTGCTTCTACAGAACCAGACTAACACGGCTACCCCTCTGATACTTGACACCAATCACCTTGTACATGTTGGTTCAATCCAGACATCTCTATTCATCATTCTGTCATCCTGATCCTATCTTTACAATGGGTCAACCTGTTCATGTTATCTGTGGGGAATGTGTCAGTACTGAGGTGTTCTGGTACCACCCTTCTGGAATGTGTTTGTGGGTGTGTTCGGTGCCTAGCACTTCTTAAGAATGTATTTCTGCAATATCAGCCCTGTTCTTGCCAGATTCTGTGAGCAGGGCCTGCCTCCAGTTCACAGCTTGACTTTGCTTTATATTAGCAAAGCTTTGACCACTACTTTAGCCCAGGCCTCAGGCCTCTGATACAAGGGCTTATGTCTCAACCTCTCTTCCTACTACACCAGCGTGAGTAAAATAACAGATTGAAAAATCAATATTCAGTGTACACAAAAATGCATGTCTCTCCCTGGTTGCTCAGATGGAGCCTGCATTTAATCTCTCCTCACCCATAATGTAGAGGAGCTTCTATCCCTTTCCTATCATTGTCTTGACTTTCTACCCTCCATATTTTTTTCCTGATTCACACTTGCACAAAGAATATATATTACTATTTAGGGTTGGTGAGTTACAGATATGCATATTAAAGAACTTGAAACTTATTCAAATAAGGATATAAGCAACAAAGTCACAGTAAACATACTATGGGATTGGTTTAGCCTTTTCTAAGAAGCAGCACTTCCCTGATCCCCCAACCACCACATCTCTGTCAGAGCCCCCGAAATACTCCTCCCCTTCCTCCAGATGCCTCCTGCAATCCGCTCCTTCCTGTCCTCCACATCGCCCTGCAGCCCATTTTCCTGCGCCCCTAAATCTGCCTCCTTCTCCCCCTCATTTCCCTGATCCCCCTCACTCCATCTACTTTTAGCCCTGTCCTTGGAGCTCCTCACAGTCCTTATGTCCTGTCTAGCCCCCAAACCAGAGTGGCAGCCATTTTGCCTGTGGGCATGGCTTCCATCTCAATGTAAACAGCGGGAGGTGGCAGCCAACTTTATCAAGGGCAGCCTCACTTCCACGAGCAGATGGACTGTAGGGAAATGGTAGCCAGTGTTATAAATATAGAGGGAAGGGTAGCAACCTTTATGCTTGTAGTAGCATAAAATCCCTCCTTGGCAGCGCTACTAGATTGGTTTACCTGTAAGGAGTTAGGCAGTTCAAATAACCTAGTTGACACCTGACCAGAAGGACCAATGAGGAAAGAAGATAAACTTTCAAATCTGCGGGTGGGAGGATTTGTTGTTCTTCTCTTTTGTTGCTCCCTCTCCAGATGGAAGGAGAAGCCAAGCAGGTACAACATCATCTGAAAATATAAGTAGGGCAAGGAAATGCATTAGGTTATCTTTTGTTTTAGCTTGTGAATTTTGTTTTTGTAACTGTGAAGCTGAGCCAGAGGAGAATCCTCTGTGTTCTAAATCTTTTTATTACCCTGTAAAGTTACCTTCCATCCTGATTTTGCAGGTGTGATTCTTTTATTTTTTTCTTTATAAAGTTCTTCTTTTAAGAACCTGATTGATTTCAGTGTCCTGAAGACAAAGGGTCAGGTCTGTGCTCACATTGCTAAAGAAATTGGTTGGTTTATTACTCTGAAGCCTCCCCAGGAAAGGTGGTGAAGGGGCTTGGAGGGATATTTTGGGGGGATAGAGATTCCAAGTGACCCTTCGCTGAATTTTTGTGTAAATCACTTGGTGGTGGCCGCCATACCGACCATGAACAAGGAAAGGAATTTGTGCCTTGGGGAAGTTTTAACCTAAGCTGGTAGAAATAAGCTTAGGGGGTCTTTCATGCGGGTCCTTACATCTGTACCCTAGAGTTCAGAGTGTGTGAGGGGAATCCTGACATGGTGGCAGTCGTGGGATCAGTTTAAACCAAAAGCACTCAGGATTTTAAAAGAATACATTTTTCTTTTGGCTGCTTAAAAACCAGGGAGGTTTCTTTTCTCTTAAGGAACACATTTTTTTTTCAGCCTCATTTCCAGTAAGAGGAGATGGTGGCCATTTTTAATAAAGGAAAAATTGCTAGTTTTCGCCTTCCATCATGTTTTCAGGTACAGGGTTGGGGAAATGTCAGTATTACAAATTCTAGTGATTTTAGCACAACGCTTCCATGTGGTCCAGCCACTAGAGAGGGACAGAGCCACACTGGGTATGGTGAGTTACACTAGCACATCCCTTTCCTTAGAACAGGACTGTCAAGCTGTATGGGGGGACTTAGGAGTGTGGGCACCTCCCAAGAGACTAGTCACTCACTGAGTGCATCCTAGATCTCACACCAAAGAAGCTGGCAGCCAATCCTATAGTAAGCTATTTAGAGATTTATTAGTAAGGGTATGTCGACACAGCAATGTAAGTCCAGACTTGAGCCTGGGCTCAAGCCTAACCCCCTTTGTGTCCGCACACCAATTGTGTTAATTTAGGGCTTGAACTTAGGGTCACAGGACCCTGAAAGTCTGAAGGGTCCGAGCCAGTGTTAAGCTGGGACCTAGAGTCTGAGTTCTGTTGCTTTCCTGTGTGCATGTGGCCCTGGCTTGACTCATTCCCAGAAGTTCTCCAGATGTATCCCAGGGTTCCCTGGGCTTCATATGCAGAGGTGCCCAGGCAGTGTGCACTGTGAGGGTGGGGAGTGGGAATCAGCCCCAAAACTTCCTCTCAGCCTCCCAGGGATCCCTTATCCCTGCCTCACAGGGTGTTGTGGGGGCACAGAAAAGGGATCCCTGGGGTTTGCTGAAGTACACTGCACCCCAAGCCCTGGGGATAAAACTTCACTGGCAGCAGCCAGCCTGGGGTGGGTGGGCATTTTCCCTCTGAAAAATTTGTTTTTGTCAAACATAAAACCAAACCAACAAAAATAACAAACAAACAAAAACAGCTTAATTGAATATCCTGTTTTAAAAATGAAGAATGGCAAAGTTTCATTAGAATAGTTTGACAGCCCTGGAGACTGACGTCCTAATTATCCCTAGAACTGGAGCACATGGGCATTTTCCTGCCAGTGTGACTCAGCCTAGAGGTGCAGGGCCCAACTCTCACATTAGATGGTTGTTCAGTATAAAGCCTTCACAAACTGCAGTCACTGTACTGAGACAGCCGCCAAAGGAGCTAGTTATGCAGTTGATGTGCTCATGTGTCCTTATGGGCACCTGAATCCCATCAACAGCACTGTCACAGTTAGGAAATAGGGAGGGCAATAGAGTTTTCCCACAGTGCAACACATTAAAAGGGCTTGAGTGTCAACATTGGGATGGGGGAGTGGGAGTGGGAGGGGGAGATGTGCTTGGTACTCTGGGATAGGGTTACTTTGTCTTGGGTCTGTGCACTGCAGAGTGGACTACAGAGCCCTAGATTAGAGCACTGGTCAGGAAATTCTTTATTTAGGGTTAAAATGCAGTGTGGATTCTCAATTCAGGGTTCTCTGACACAGGTCTGCTGACTCAAGTCCCACTCACCCTAGACTTACATTGCTGTATAGACATACCCCAAGAAAAATAAATGCATTATTCAAGGGTTAAAGCAGGTAAAAATATATGTACAAGTGAGTTATGATCTATAATTTCAAAAGGTGGGAGATATGTAGGTCATCTGGTCACAGAACAGGGAACCAAATTGATCACATTACAGTTAAACACAAATGGAGAAGAACATATTCATAAATGATCTGGAGAAAGGGGTAGACAGTGAGGTGGAAAAAGATAATAAAAAACTGCTCAAGATAGATAAGTCCAAAGCAGACGCAAAGAGCTTCAAAAGGATCTCACAAAACTCGGTGACCTGCAACAAAATGGCAGGTGAAATTCAGTGTCAATAAATGCAAAGTAATGCATATTGGAAAACAAATCCCAACTAAACATATAAAATAATGGGGCTCTCACTCAAGAGAGATATCTTGGAGTCACTGTGGAAAGTTCTCTGAAAAACATCCACTCAATGTGAAGCAGCAGTCAAAAAAGCAAACAGAATTTTGGGAATCATTAAGAAAGGGATAGATAATAAGACAGAAATTCCAAACTCTAATAATAAGTATATAGGTAGGGATATATTACTGATCACCTGACCAGGATGGTGGTAGTGACTGTGAAATGCCCAGGGAGATTAGAGAGGCTATTCAAATAAAAAAATCAATAATAATAATGCGGATTTCAGTTATCCCCATATTGACTGAGTACATGTCACCTCAGGACGGGAGGCAGAGATAAAGGTTCTTGACACCTTAAATGACAGCTTCTTGGAGCAGCTGGTCCTGGAACCCACCGGAAGAGAGGCAATTCTTGATTTAGTCCTAAGTGGAGCACAGGATCTGGTCCAAGAGGTGAATATAGGTGGACCGCTTGGTAAAAGTGACCATAAT
Organism: Mauremys reevesii; assembly: GCF_016161935.1. Classification (NCBI taxonomy): domain Eukaryota; kingdom Metazoa; phylum Chordata; order Testudines; family Geoemydidae; genus Mauremys; species Mauremys reevesii. The sequence continues at coordinate 68,342 of NW_024100761.1, read as the reverse complement.
ATAATTAAATGTAATAACTCTGTGGCAGGAAAAACACCACAGTGGCCCAACACTGTAGCATTTAATTTCAGAAAGGGGAACTACACAAAAATGAGGAGGTTAGTTCAACAGAAATTAAAGGTACAGTGCCAAAAGTGAAATCTCTGTAAGCTGCATGGAAAGTTTTTAAAGGCACCATAATATATGCTCAACTTAAATTTATACCCCAAATTAAAAAAAAACATTGTAAGAGAACCAAAGAAGAGCCACCATGGCTAAACAACAAGGTAAAAGAAGCAGTAAGCGGCAAAAAGGCATCCTTTAAAAAGTGGAAGTTAAATCCTAGTGAGGAGAAAAGGAAGGAGCATAAACTCTGGCAAATGAAGTGTAAAAATACAATTAGGAAGGCCAAAAAAGAATTTAAGAAACAGTTAGCCAAAGACTCAAAAAGTAATAGCATTTTTTTTTAAGTACATCAGAAGCAGGAAGCCTGCTAAACAACCAGTGGGGCCACTGGACAATCAAGGTGCTAAAGGAGCACTCAAGAACGATAAGGCCATTGCAGAGAAACTAAATGAATTCTTTGCATCAGTCTTCACAGCTGAGGATGTGAGCGAGATTCCCAAACCTGAGCCATTCTTTTTAGGTCACAGATCTGAGGAACTGTCCCACATTGAGGTATCATTAGAGGAGGTTTTGGAACAAATTGATACATTAAACAGCAATAAGTCACCAGGACCAGATGATATTCACCCAAGAGTTCTGAAGGAACTCAAATGTGAAATTGCAGAACTGCTAACTGTAGTCTGTAATCTATCATTTAAATCAGTTTCTGTACCAGATGACTGGAGGATAGCTAATGTGACACCAATTTTTAAAAAGGGCTCCAGAGGTGATCCCAGCAATTACAGGCCTGTAAGCCTGACTTCAGTACTGGGCAAACTGGTTGCAACTATAATAAAGAACAATATTGTCAGACATATAGTTGAACATAATTTGTTGAGGAAGAGTCAACATGATTTTAGTAAAGGGAAATCATGCCTCAACAATCTACTAGAATTCTTTGAGGCGGGTCAACAAGCATGTAGACAAAGGGGATCCAGTGGATATAGTGTACTTAGATTTTCAGAAAGCCTTTGACAAGGTCCCTCACCAAAAGCTCTTACGCAAAGTAAGCTGCCACAGGATAAGAGGGAAAGTGCTCTCATGGATTTATAACAGGTTAAAAGATAGGAAACAGAGGGTAGGTATAAATGGTCAGTTTTCAGAATGGAGAGAGGTAAAGAGTGGTGTCCCCCATGGGTCTGTTCTGGACCAGTCCTATTCAACATATTCATAAATGATCTGGAAAAAGGGGTAAACAGTGAGGTGGCAAAATTTGCAGATGATACAAAATTACTAAAGATAGTTAAAACCCACGCAGACTGCGAAGAGCTACAAAAGGATCTCTCAAAACTAGGTGACTGGGCAACAAAATGGCAGATGAAATGTAATGTTGATAAATGCAAAGTAATGCACATTGGAAATTGGAAAGCATAATCCCAACTATACATATAAAATGATGGGGTCTAAATTAGCTGTTACCACTCAAGAAAGAGATCTTCGAGTCATTGTGGATAGTTCTCTGAAAACATCCGCTCAATGTGCAGCGATAGTCAAAAAAGCAAACAGAATGTTGGGAATAATTAAGAAAGGGATAGATAATAGGACAGAAAGTATCATGTTACCGATATATAAATCCATGCTACGCCCACATCTTGAATACTGTGTGCAGATGTGGTCGCTCCATCTCAAGATATATTGGAATTGGAAAAGGTTCAGAAAAGGGCAACAAACATGATTAGGAGTATGGAACGGCTTCCATATGAGGAGAGATTGGAGGAGAGATTTTTCAGCTTGGAAAAGAGACGGATAAGGGGAGATATGATTGAGGTCTATAAAATCATGAATGGTATAGAGAAAGTAAGTAAGGAAGTGTTATTTACTCCTCATAATACAAGAACAAGGGGCCACCAAATGAAATTAATAGGTAGCAGGTTTAAAACAAACACAAGAAAGTATTTTTTCACACAACGCACTGTCAATCTCTGGAACTCCTTCCCAGAGGGTGTTGTGGAGGCCAGTACTATAACGGGGTTCAAAAGGGAGCTACATAGATTCATGGCAGATAGGTCCATCAATGGCTATTAGCCAGGATGGGCAGGAATGGTGTCCCTAGCCTTTGTTTGCCAGAAGCTGGGACTGAGCAACGGGATGGATCACTTGATGATCATCTGTTCTGTTCATTCCCTCTGGCACACCTGGCACTGGCCACTGTCAGAAGACAGGATACTGAGCTAGATGGACCTTTGGTCTGACTCAGTATGGCCGTTTTTATGTTCCTATGTTCTTAACTTTAGAAGATGTACATAGCAGGATCGAGGCACGTGTGGGTGTGAACCACTTAGGCTAGTGGTAACTAAAATGAGAATAAAAATAAGAACAAATAAAAGATTCTGCCCTGCTAGAATCCAAACAGTGAAGAAATAAAGAATTTTTCCATGGGTCCATATTTATAACTTCTCCTCACAGAAACCAAGCTTACTGGATGTAGGTTCCTTTCTTCATGGTGGGAAAAGAGGAATGCGCTTAGACTTTGAACTCACACACAATGACCACTTGCTTTGAATGCGCAGGATTTAACACTTTCTGCTAGACTTCTACATTTGCGTTACAGAAGACTTCTTTTTTGTTTGATGAGTTACTTCCTTACAGGGGTATATACAGTGCAGATGTTTGCTATAACAGTATAACAGGGTACAGATAAGTGAAAACAAAGCATGCAACATCCTGCCGGTTTTTCGTGAAGTCTAAACACTAAACACATTTAACATCTACTTTGAACGATACTAAAGTACCAGTCAGCTGGTCTGGCTTCCAGCTATGAGTTTGTCAGTTCTTAGCTGACACCTACGGCCTTGGCCAGAGCTGGCACTTGGTTTACCAGTGTCACGAGCACCATGCTCTGAACTGAGCACTGGCCCCTGCTCTCTCAAACTTGCTGCAGACAGAAAAACTGCATTCTTCTGAACTGGCTGTAATAGTAAATACAAGAGTAAGTGAAATGTTCCTGTCTTCCTGTAGCTGGGACACATTTTTGAGCTCTCACCTGCATTTCAGCAGTGTCAGGCCCAGTGTGCAGCACCACAACAGCTGCTAAAACTCACCCCCTTCAAGATCTGAGTTACTGAGGGGAGGGGGGCGTGAGGTGCCCATGTAGCAGAGAGCTGAGATAATTCTGCTTACATGGAGAGATTCTGTAAGCTGGATTTTGCAGCCCCTGCTCCCTGTGAGTGCTGAGTAGCTGCACAATCTAGCCCTTTACGTGCAGAAAGGACATTGCTGTCCCATCCCAGAGCTCACAGGGTGAGTGGGGTGCAGTGGTGCAGGCCAGGCTACAGACTGCACCAATGCTTCTCCTCCCCTTCTCCAAAGGAAAGGCACCAGCTAACAGTGAGATCGGCAGGCAAGGGAATGACATTGGTACAGATCCTGTGGGCTCTGGCAGACAGCTGGGAAAGACCCCAGTGGTGGGCAACGCACTGACAGGGACTGTGGGCTCAGGCATCATGTCTGCAGAGAGAACTAACATCCTTTTCTTTCCTTATTTTCCCCACAGAGTGGACTTCCACCGTCTAACTCCAGTAATGCAGGTAGAGCTGTATGCAGTGGAAAAGATAAAACCTGATTTGATCATAAAGATGCAGCCGGAGGACTGAGTGGGAGCCTGTGCACCAACACAGCTCTGGCCTGGCCGCCCTGCCACTAGCTGGATCAGCAGCCAGGGAAAGGTGAAGACCTGGCTCACTTACTATAGATCCCACTATCCCCAGGGACTCCAGCATTATATTTCAGCATCAGTGGCAGGGAGCTAAGTAGAGATTGTCAGGCCCAACCCTCCTGTCTGAGGCAAGAAACTCAGAAGTAGAAGCTGGATTTGCTCCATGCTTGGTCTGACCTTAGATGGTAGAGTTGATTTGCGGGATGGAGCAGGAGGAAGGAAGGGGGGCAGTGCAGGGGGGTGACCCAAGAACCATCCTTGGAGCCAGTGGATTCTGTTCCAATAGCTCAGTCATTATTTGTTGTATGTTTCTTCTCCTACCCGTCCCCCTCCCACAATTTCACACAATTCCCAGGCCATTAAGTCAACATTCTATGTCCATCTACAGCATTTGTTCATGCCAGATGGATGTTTCTATGTCAGTTTTGCTGGAGTCCAATAAAGATCATGAATCAAGACTAATGCTGCACTTCAGAGTTTGTATTTCTTTCTATAGTTTGTGCTGTTCTTGTGCACAAGAATTCTCCCATTCGCCAAGGCTGGGGGAGTCCTCAGGGATGCTTTTCAGACCACTTTCTCAGGGTCAAGAAGCTTGCACAGGCAAAATGACAGTTTGGGCAGCTAAAAGAGGGTTTGTTTACCCTTCTCTGGGTGCTCATGGCTTTATCAGAAAGGTGCTGTAGGTCGCCACAAAGGCTCGTGAACACCCATTTGGGAGTGGAAAACAAAAAAGCAAGATAGGGAGATGATTAAGGCCTGGCCAGTCACCCAGTTGCATGTGCCCAAAGAAATGCTGCTGTTCTAGTTATGCCTGGTGAACTACTAATATATCAGCACAAGTGACGACATTCACCTCATAGCCACTCACTTCCTCTCACAGCTACAGCACAGCCACAAGCCCTATTACGCATTGATTAAAATACCCCCAAACACACAGACTATGCAGGGCTGGCCCACAACATTTTGGCACCTGAGGCGGGGAGCTCAAATGATGCACCCTCGCTTGGGCCAAAATTTTGAAAGGTCTCAATTCTATCTTCTTCCTGTTCTACTCCTCTCATGGTACTGCTCTGCTACCTACCCCAATAGAGGAGAACTAACAACTTAAAATGCCTTCTTTAAAAATTTTAAGTAACACTTAACTTTCAAATGTCTGAACAGCAAATGTGACTTTTCTTGTCCACATAGTAAACATTGGAATTTTTCTCTGTTTGAATAATCAAAGTGATGCTCTCTGTGCCTTCTTGATTGCAAAGATTTGAACCAAGGTCCACAGTCTGGGTGAACTCATGCTCTATTGAGATGGTTGAAAGGCCGACCAGCCTCTCCTGTGTCATTGTGGAGCACAGATATGTTTTTGTTAACTTCAGCTTGGAGAAGCTTCATTCTCCACTGGCAACTGTTACAGGAAGTCTTAGAAGTATGCACAGAGCAACAAAAGCATTTGGAAAGAGGGTGATCATCTTATTTGTGCACATATATTCCAGAACAACCTTTGGAGTTGATCCTGCTGAAATATATCTTGAAAGGGCTTTCAGTTCATCACCTAAATCACTCGCATCAATATCGCACATGTCAATATTGTCTCTAGTGCCCTGCATTGCTAGTGTAGGTCTTCTTCAGGTATAGTGAGGAGTTTTGGAATATCATACAACATCCCAAATATACTGCTGTGTTCCTTGAGCTGCATGAAACGTTCTTCAACTGACTGTATTGCACAATTGAGCACCTGGTTAAATAATTCAACTTTGAATATTGTTGTTTGGGGTCTCTTTGGGGATTATCCCGTGCCTCGTAATCAAAATGTCTTCTTCTTCAGTGACTCTTGTATTCTCGAATGGGTGGGGAAATAGCTTCAATGTGAAGTTCCTCTGCCAACTTCTGTGCACTCTTCAGAACATTTTGAAATTCTTCATTTGACCGGTAAGACTGTAGGTATGACTTTGCTTTGTCCAGTTGTTCCATTGCTCCAGATATATCAAGGCCAACACCTTGGAGTCTCTTGCTTACAACATTTATTTCAAACAGTATGTCATGCCACAACACTAAGCCACACAGAAATTTGAAGTTATGTATGTTTCTGGTGATTCCATTTCCCTCTGCCACTGTTCTCCCACAAACAGTTCCTGTCATAGCATTATCCTCCATAATGGCAACTATGGCATCCCAATTTGGTGTTTGATAGGCTTTATCACATCCACTCGACTTTCCCATTGTGTAGCGCTCAGTGGTTTCAGTGTCAGAGAGGATGTTCCCAGATGTTGCTTCAAAATTTGCCATTGATGAGTTAATGCAGAGAAAAATACATAGATGCTTTGAATTACATTAAAAATTCAGCAGCCTCCCTAGAAGCTGATGCTGCATCACTCACCACCAAGTTCAATGAATGAGAACTGCATGGGACAAAAAAAGCTCAAGGGTTTAACTCTCAGATCCATGTCTGCACTCCTCTGTTCTTTCCTCTCATGTTGGCACCATTATCATAGCCCAGACTCTCATGTCAGCTATCGCAATTCCCGTATCTTCCAGCTTTTTAAGAAGCACATTTGTCATACCAGCTCCTATAGTATCAATGTCAATAAATTCTAGAAAATGCTCTCTGACAGTCACCGTTACAGGGACATTTTCAGTAGGTTCTGTTGTTGTTACAAAACACACCATTAAAGTCATATGTTCCATATGGCTTATGTCAGGTGTGCAGTCCAGAATAGAGTAATAGCTTGATGACTTCAGATCTGACACAATCTTCTGTTTGACTTTTGTTGCCAGTAACTGTATGATCTCATTTTGAATTGTTTTCCCAAAGTAGTAGTGTGTGTACATTTCTTGGGTGGTGACTCTTCTTAGATGCTCCTGGAGTACAGCATCAAACTCAGTCATCAGCTCCACAATTTTAAGAAAGTTTCCATTGTTTGGCACATACAGCTGATCTGAAGTGCCACGCAGTGCTAGGTTTTGGGTAGCACGCATTCTCACAATGGCAATGAGCCTTTTCAGAACATTTTGCCAGCAAAGAGACTCTGATGCAACCTTCTCTTGATGCTGATCATCTAAGGTGGCCTTTCTCAAGCTCTTTCCACCTATGGAATGCTCGCTGGTGATTTGCTGCCTTCTCATGGCATTCCAGATTTCTACCCAGATTTTTCCAGTCCTTTGTTCATGTAGAACCCAATGGGGCTGGAACATTAGACTGGAAGAGTTTGCAACAAAACAGTGTGCAGCATTCTGGGTTTTTGAGTACATAAGCCATGGCCTCTCCACTTTGTCACCATTGGGAATTTCATGCCAGTAATGTGTTGAATGGAAACTTCTATTTTCATTGTCTTTGGGGAACATGAAGTTTTTCACTTGCTGTGGCCCATGCAGTACAAGGAAGTCCTCAGGCTACTGCTCAAGTGGGTCCACAGTCCTGGATCATTTAGACTTAAGGAACTAAACTCAGCAGCAGCTGTTTCTTGCGCCTCCACCACACTCTTCTCTGATCTACACTTTTCTTCAGGAATGTGCATGGTTACATCCATTTGAGATGGAGATATGGATGCTGCAGTAAGTGCCAGGTCACCTGCACTAATTCCTCTCTTACCAGACCAGGGTGGAGACAATCGGTTGCTGTGACACAAGGGACAAATTCTGCCCTCAGTTACATCCATACAGCTCCACTGAAGCACAGACGTTCCACATGGACAAGACCTGGGATCTTAGGGCTAGTGGAGGATGGTTCCTGCAGAAGTCAAAGTTGCTGCACTAGGATAATTCAAGGTGGAAATTGACCCTAACACATTAAGGGATAATTCTCCCCTGCATAGCCCCGTGTGCAGGCATCTGCATCTGAGCAAAGCTGGTGAGAAGAGCGTATTAAACCTTACTAGGGAATTTCACCTGCTTTATAGGCCTAATACTGCAGCCATTGGCATCAACTGCAAAACTCCCATTGACTTCAATGGGGCAGGAATAGGCTTTATGGGTCTGCTGTAAAGCCCACTGAAGTCAAAGGGAATCTTTTCCTGGGCTTTGGATTCAGCTTTATGTGGAAAAGTGACCTCTGGAGTAATCACCACGTCACACCAGCATTGGTCCTTTTTTTTTAATGTGACTGGTCTAATTTGGAGCTTATGTTGGCAAGAGCTTTTTTCCCCTCACACTAAGACTATGCCCCCATGTGAATCACATACTCATGCTCAAGAACCCACCGAAGTGTTGATGGAAACAGGTATAACACTGTGTACATGCATATCTCTGTGGCCACACTGCCACTGTAAGTGCACAGCAGTAGCCTTGCCATTTCAGGGGTGGTATCTCAGGGCTCTGTGTGTCACAGGGAGATACTACAAGAACCGCTTTGCTGTGGGATATTGGTACTGTCCTCCACCTTCACACGCTTGCCTGTGGCAGTTCTTGATCATGTCACTCTCTGATTGTTACTCCTAGAGAACTCGGTAGAAGACATGGAGCAATTGGATGATGATCTGGTTTGTCTCCCGTTCCTCACTGAGGGATAAATGGTTATGCAGTGAAGTGGGTGCTCAGCAAGCTGCTAGATGGAATTTGGGCAGCATTTTCTGACACATCGAAGATGGCTGACCCTGTGGGGCACTGACAAGTCAATTCTGCTCACACAGTCAGGGGCGGCTCTAGGATTTCCGCTGCCCCAAGCAGGGTGGCGCGCCGCGGGGGGAGCTCTGGCGGTCGCCGGTCCCGCAGCGCCGGTGGACCTCTCGCAGACGTGCCTGCGGATGCTCCACCGGAGCCGCGGGACCAGCGGCCCCTCCACAGGCACATCTGCGGGAGGTCCACCGGCGCCACGGGACCAGCGGACCTTCCGCAGGCATGCCTGCGGGTGGTCCGCTGGAGCCGCCTGCCGCCCTCCCGCAGGATGCCGCCCCAAGCGCGCACTTGGCGCGCTGGGGTCTGGAGCCGGCCCTGACACAGTATAGCTATGTGAATGCCTGTATTGTCACAGTGCGTCCTTTTAGTGACTGTCACATCTGGTGAAGGAGAACCAGCACCGTGTGGTAGGATCCAAGTTTTGGGCCGAATGAGGCAATGGACCTTCATGGGGCACTCTGACAAGCTTGCACTAACTCTCCAGCACCAGAACGCTTGATTCAGGGGAGCTGCACCAGTTCGGAAGTGGATGGCTATTGCCCTGTGGATGCTGGCTACACCAGACAGCTATTGGTCCATTGTAAACCACTTTGCGGTTGACCCACCCACTGTCAGGGTTGTGGCTGTGCAGGTTTGTGAGGCAATGAACACTGATTTACTCACAGGTGGTTGCCATAAGAAAAGTTCCAGCACTACTGGTTGGTTTTCAGAGAATAAAGTTTCCTAACTGTGCAGGGCCATCAATGGCACCCATAGCCCAATACTTTGCCCCCTGCACTGGGCAAGTGAATCAGTGAACTGAAAAGATTACTAGTCAATCATCCTGCAAGGCTTAGTGGATCACATACTGCTGAATGGAGGGATTTGGTCATCTATGAAGGTGGAGGAAGCAGATTTGCACTGCCGGTGCCAGCTGGAGTTTTGCTGCAACAGAAATTGGCTGAAATATACTTACAGGGAGGAAGAGTCAGCGCACAGTACTATTAAATGCCCTTGATCTTAAAACTGAGACTTAAGCACCAGAGCAAGAAGGGATATTAGTGAGGAGAGTGAGGGGGCAATGTAACCTCAGTTTCTGGTTCCTGACATTGCTCAGGGCAGGAGCGACTCCAGGCCCCAGCACGCCAAGCGCGTGCTTGGGGGCGGCATGCCACAAGGGGCGCTCTGCCAGTTGCCAGGAGGGTGGCAGGTGGCTCTGGCGGACCTCCCGCAGACGTGCCTGTGGGAGGTCCACCGGAGCCGCGGGACCAGCGGACCCTCCGCAGGCACGTCTGCGGGAGGTCCACCGGAGCTGCGGGACCGGCGACCAGCAGAGCGCCCCCCCACCCCTGCGGCGTGCCGCTGTGCTTGGGGCGGCAAAATGGCTAGAGCTCAGCTCGTCATGGGGGAGGGGGAGTCTTCTTCAACCTGCTCCTGTTCTATGCAGTCTGGCAGGCTGAGGGTGCCTCTTCCAAGCTGCAGCCACAGAGCATCTAGTGGCACCTGAAGATGGGAGACCCAAGCTGCATTTTGCAAAGGATAGAGAGTGTGCCCTGCTGCATGGCTGTCCTTCTCCCTGTGCCCCTGCTGAGACCTATATCCCTTTTCATGCTCCCCTCCCTCCATGCCTTTTCTGTACACGATTATTGCCTGGCACATAGTCCATGGCAATGCCAATCTCTTTGCTTTGTGCAATATAGAGGATCATCCCCACACACCATGGTTGATTGCAGGCAGCATGTGACAATCAATGAGGACTGGCTCAGGAAGGAGATGGGGGAAGAGAGCAAAAAGTGGCAAAGCATCTGAGCAGTTGATCAGCTACTAAAGTGAGGCCCCCTCAGATCACAGCCAGTGCTTGTTAGGAGGGAGGGGGGCAAGATCTTTGCATGCTAAAATGTGGGTTCTGTGCTGGTGGAGATCCAGGGAAGAAGCATACTCCATGCACCTGTTCATTTTCCACCAGTCATTCAGTTCACACATCACCCCTCCATGTCATACCCTGTCATTCTGTGCACATATCCCAGCATCTCAAACAGTAGCCTGCACCGAGCCAGCCTGCACGCTACACAAGGGAGGGAAAGCACAGTCGCAGGCCTGATCCTTTACAGGTAGAGACCAGGGCAATGATAGGGTTTCCGTGTGTTCAGGGGATGTCCCATCCTTCTAGGCCCATGGCTCCCTGTCTCCCATTTCCCTAGGAAAGAAACTGCCCCACCCTTAGACCCCCCCAGGGCACTGGCTTTCCCCAATATCTGATTTCGCAGTTCACAGACGTAAGACAGAAATGGCTGTTGTGACAATCTAGTCTTACCTCATGCAGAAGGCAACACAACATCCCTGAATTAATTCCTGCTTTGAGTCCAATAGTTGTGCTTGATCTAGAGCAAGTCTTTTAGAAAAATAGCCACTCCTCATTTTAAACGTGCCAGTGATGGAGAATTCAGCGCAATCCTGGGTCAGTTGTTCCAGTGGTTAATTACCCTCCCTGTTAAAACTGTGTGCCTTACCTCCAGTGTGATGTTAGTACTGAATGCGGGGGTAGTGAAATATGGTTACCAATGTTTGCAATTATTGTGGGAATACAGAAAAGGACTGTGCTTAACCTGTCCCAAAGGATCTAGTCACTTTCAGGTTAAAGAACCTTGGTAAAACAAGGGCTCAAATGTCCGAGCCCTGTAAAAATATGAGGGTGGGGGTGGTGTAGGAATAGCAGCTAGAAGGGTGTATAGTCTTAAGGGTTCTTCCTAGGTTGGTTTAGTCTGTTTTCTTCTGTTAAAAAATAGGGCTAAATAGGCTTTATTAGGAGCCTTTTATTATTTTAATTGTTCAGTCAGTGCTGGTAAATCATCTGTAGCAGGACTTTGTTTCTGTCCTGCCTCTCCAGAGCTGCAGATCACTTGTGGAGGACAGTGTTTAGTGCACAGAGCTAAAATCACTAAGAGTGGCCAGCTGGCACGAGCAGGCAGAGGCAGAGAGACATGATGAGTGGCCAGCAGGGCCGCAGTGGAGAGGCGTGATGAGTGAGTAAGATGCCTCTTACCCTCTGTTTTAACCCTCATGCAGCAGGGGAGGTGAACTCTGCAGATGTACCTCTGAACTGTAGGTCTGCATTGACCAAGGGCAGCAACTGTGAGTGGGGTGCACAGAAGGATTGCGCGTGTGAAGGGGACTTTTGGGTTGCTGGATTTAAGAACCTGAGGGGAATAGGACACTGCCCAACCTAGTTGGGGTGGGTCTTTTACACATGGTTTATGTTTATGAAGCTTGTTTGTTGTGTTTTCCAAAATTAATGCTGAGTTACTTCCCTCTTTTTATTAAAAGTTTCTTTTCTACACACAGACTCTGTGCTTGCGAGAGAGGAACTATTGCCTCTCAGAGGTGCCCCAGGGGGATGTGTAAATTTCCCAGGTTACTGGGTGGGGGCTCAAGCCAGTTCTCTGTTGGTTCAATGGAAAGGAACCCCTAGATATTGAACGTGGCCCTAGCTGCTGCTGGCTCCATCTGGCAGAAGGGTTACAGTTTTGGGGGCTCGTCCGGGATCCTGGGTCAGTACCCCTCACAAGCACCTGGTGAGTGATTCACTAAGTTGGGAAAACAATTGTGTTTATATTTTGAGGAAAGTACTCTGTATAATGGCTAATAGATCAGGTTTGTTGGGCCCTGACTCAGCAGCTCCTAGCTTGGGGGCTGCAGCCTCGGCCGATGACTGGGGAAAAGCACTGGGGCAAGCATTGGAAAAGGTTGTGCTGTCCCATGCTACATCAAGCTCCTATCGTAAGTTAAGGTTATTTGCTGGGGGTCCCATTGCAATACCTGGGGAAGAGGGGTGTGAACCCTGGTTGGAACATACCATTGAAATGCTGCAGGAGTGGGCCATACCAGGCACAGAAAAGTGAAGATGTCTAGTAGAGAGCCTCAGGGGCCCAGCTTTAGATGTGATTCGCACCCTGAAGCTCACTAACCCTGGGGTCGGTGTGAAGGACTGCTGAGAGCGGGGTGGGAAAACTACAGCCGCAGGCCAGATGTGGCCCACCAGCCATTTTAATCCGGCTGTTGAGCTCCCACTGGGGAGCAGAATCTAGGGCTTGCCCCTCTCCGGCACTCCAGCTGGGAAGCTGGATCGGGGGCCACTCCGTGCAGCTCCCAGAAGCAGCAGCATGGCCCCACTCTGGCTCCTACATGTGGGGGCAGCTAGGGGGCACTGCTCTGCATGCTGCCCCTGCCCCAAGCACCGCCCGCGCAGCTCCCATTGGCCGGGAACTGCGGCCAATAGGAGCTACAGGGATGGCACCTGCAGACAGGGCAGCATCCCGAGCCACTTGGCTGTGCCTACACTTAGAAGCCGGGACATGCCGCTGCTTCCGGGGGCCACTCGAAGTAAGCGCTGCCCGGAGCCTGCACCCCTGAGCCTCTCCCCATGCCCCAACCCTTTAAAAAATATTTTGCAGAAGTTTGGGCACAGCCCATGGACTAAACAAGCATTAGTCAATGCCCATACTATAGTTTAAAAATAAATATAAATTGGCAAAATATCTTTTGGTCTACAGGCCATCAACCCCAATAAAAAGGGACTCCGCTGCTATTTTTAAAAGCATGCAATGAGGAATTCCTCTGCTTGGCTATCTGCCAAGAGGAGAATGCCACACTGCATGAAAAACTTGGTGCATCTAAACAAAAACTAATCAATGGAAAATACTGGCCACCAGGGTCCAAAGCCAGTTGGACAGTCTCAAAAATACCCTAAAAAAATTAAAATAAAAAAAATGATCAAAACAAATAATAATACAAAAAAAATCAGGCTTTACAAAAAATAATTAAAAAAATAACATTAAAACCAGGTAGAGCCCCTGCCAATTACAATAATTGTAAATATATTATTAAACATCTCAAAACTAATTGGGGTTTGCCACCCGCCAGGTAGCAGCTGTAACGGCAAAAAAATAAAACCAAGCACAATCCGGTAAAATCCCCAAATAAAAAAATAAAATAAAACCCTAGTAAAACTTAAAATAAAAATAAATAAAATAAGCCCCCAAATTAAAATGTATTAAACAAAACCCTATCGCAGCCATACAACAAACTACAATCACAACACCCACAAAAAGTGGGGAAAATACAACTGTCACTGTATCAGCTGCTGACGGGAGAGAGACCAGTAGCTGCACTTACAGCCCCACAAGCAAAAAAGTGGCCCTTAAAATTCCTCTCAGTACACACTCAAAAAAAAAATTGCGGTAAAATTAATGCTGGTGTTACACTTGTTGTGGAATTTGTCTCTCCCCGAAAACAATACTCCTACCCAAAAAAGACAAAAGCCCAATTGGTGCAACCCATCCAGGAATTAAAGCAACAAGGTGTCATTCAAAAAACAAATTCACCCTTTAACTCTCCTGTGTGGCCAGTGCTAAAGGCAAACGGCCAATCTTGGTGTCTAACAATTAATTATAAAAGAATTAATAAGGGCACCATCCCAAGGCCCCTATTGTGGCTAATCTGACAAAGGTCATATAAAAAGTGCAAGTCACATCTAAATATTTCTGAGTTATTGATTTGGCCATCTGTTTCTTTGCCATACCCCTACATCTGGACTAGGGTGACCAGACAGCAAGTGTGAAAAATCAGGACGGGGGGTGGGTGTTAACAAGAGCCTATATAAGAAAAAGACCCGAAAATTGGGACTGTCCCTATAAAATTGGGACATCTGGTCGCCCTAATCCAGACTCACAAAATGGGTTTGCCTTTAGAACAAAAGAGCAACAATGAACCTTTTGTCAGTTACCCCAGGAATAGCACAACAGCCCGGCTATTGCCCATCCGTGTGTTGTGAATATGCTAAACCAGTTGAGTCCACAAAAAAGGTCTTTTGTGTTTTCATATGTAAATAACATTTTAAGATTTTCAAAAAGCTAAGGCACAAACTCAAACACTAATGGAAAAAGTTTTGGCACTAATTAAAAAAACAGGGTTCTAAGTAGCCTTAGAGAAGGCTCAGTTGGTGCTACCTGAGGTTACACACCTGGGCATGGTCATTAAACAAAAAGGAAAACAGGTAGATCAGAGGACGATAAGGGCACTAGTAAAAATGCCGGCGCCTACCGATGCCCACTCTTTAAAAGTACTGCTAAAAAAATTCAATTTTCTTAAACCACATTTATAAATATGCTAAAATAACTCACCCATTGTGGAAACTGCTAAAAAACAAAACAAAATAAAAATAAAAAAAGCAAAACTCTATAAGGTGCCACAGGATTCTTTGCTGCTTCTTTAAAACAGAAAGATCTCACAGCCCCAGCCCTGCGTTTTCCTAATGAATCACAGCCTTTGGTTATTCGTTTCGCAGCCAATAACATGGTCTTGGCTGCCACACTATTACAAAACAATAATAAAAAAAAGCTAGTACCAATAGCATGTAAATCTAAAAAATTATAAAAAGGAAAAATAAATTTTAATCCCTGTAAACGTAAGTGCCTAGCAGCCATCTGGGCAGTACAATCTTTTAAGACACTCACAGGAACAGCCCCTATTACTATCCAAAGAACCCACACTCCCCTCAAGTACATTTTGTCAGGGAAATTACTAAAAAGTAAAGTCTCAAACACCCAAATGGCTCAATAAATGCTTATCTTAGTCAACAAAGGGGTGACCACAAAAATGGTGTCCAAACTGGACATGCTAACACATGCCCTAATTAAAAACAGAAAAAAAAAAAAAAAACCATAAATGTCCAGAGGCCACTCTGGAAAAAACAATTGCCTTGATAAAGGCACCCTCCACTAAAAATATTCAATACCATGAATCAAAAAAAGCACATCTGGTTTACTAACAAAAGTGCAATGGTAGTAAAAAAATTTTGTAAAATATGCTGCCATTAGTTTTTTTTTAAAAAGTCACTCAAAAATGTCTAAATCATAAATCGGCCCAGCAATGTATCAGGTTTTAAGGCAATATAAATATTCCCCATGGCCCATGTATATTTACGCTAACAAGTATCAGAGGGGCAGCTGCGTTAGTCTGTATCCACTGCTAACAGTAATTTTTGTATTAAAAATATTAAATACATAATTGGTATAAAAACAGGTAAAAATCAGCATATATCATATTTAAAAAAATAAAAATAAATTTACCAGTGGATAAAAAGCCCCTAAACAATTAAAAGTGTGCCATGTAAAAGCACACAATAAAAAAATGGGTATAAAAGCCACCTGAAATAATCGGGTAAATAGAATAGCTCGACAGAATAACATAGCAGTTGTAATCAAAGGTAAAAAAAACCCAAACATCTGTGCTAACACATCTAAGCCAACAAATAACACTACAAACCTCCCTAACCAAATTTTTAAAAAAATTACTTAATATAGCCCATCAGTTTATGCATAAAAAAACAAAAAATTTAAAAAGGCTAAAGCAAGTAGCAAAATAAAAGTATATAAAAATAATGTTAAAACATGGGTGCAAAATTGTGTGTGGTGCCTTGGAACAAGGCTCGTCCTCCCCACTGGCAATCCATGATGCACCAACAAAGGCCTGGGTCATGGCACACGGTTCAAATTACTTTCATTAATAAATTACCAAAAAGTAAAAAAAATTCTGGTACTTATTGGTAATAATTAATTCCTTTTCAAAATGGGTAAAAGCATTTCCTACTGAAAATAACAGCACCGGGGGGTAGCCAAAAAGTTCTTTGATAAAGTAGTGTGTAAATATAGCACCCCCAAAATAATAAATCCTAACAATAAAAAAGCCTTTGTAAAAAAAAAATTTACAACAATAATACAAACCTTAAAAATTAAACAAAAGCTCCATGTACCATACTGGCCTTAGTCCTCAGGCCAAATACAGCGCGCATAAATCGCACTATTAAAAAAGTGCTCCAAAAGGTAGTAAATCACACCACAAAAATACAAAACCACTAAAAAATAAAAATTTAAATAAAAGATCCCTATAAAAACACCATATAAACTACCAGCTACTTGCTATTACCATATAAATAAAATAAGTCTATTAAAACAAAAACAATACTAACAGTTATTATGGGGAACTATGCAATACCCAGTAGTAAATTAAACCTATGGTTCCCAAACACATGCACCAAAACCTAAACCAAAAACTATACATTCAAAAAAAAATACCTCAATTAAAATAAAAAACCCTAAATTATTTGTAACCCCAAATAATCCAATAAATCCACTATTAATAAAAATAAAAATTTATATAAATTAAACTCAACTATGCATATCTAAAATAAAATCTAAATGTTTACCCTACTCCCTTCCTATTGTGACGGCCTAAATACAAATGCATCAATACCCCAATAACCAAGTAAAACAAAATATAGCAAACACCATATTAAAAAGAAATAGTTTTAAAGCAAAAGTTATAAATACTATAAACCTAAAAATAATTCAAAATAAATTAAGTTCCTTATCACAACTGCAAAATAATCTCATTCAAAAGCAAGCAAATACTAATATAAACTTCGCACAAATAAATCTAAAAAAATCCAAAAGCAATATAAAATATATAGCGGTGGCTAAATACCACCACCAAACTGCTATATAAACAACAAATTTAAAAAAAAACTGTCTTAGCCATAAAATGTACTAAAATGCAAATTCTTAGTTTAGCATCACTTAAATACAAAATGTTTTGGGTAATGTCTAAAAATGTATCAACATATCTTTTAAAACAACAAAAAAAGTCCTTGTTCAATACTTACGAATATAAATAAATGCAATATGATTCCAGCAGCCTGTCTATTCTCTAATCTGATGGTGTGAGAGCCTGGGTTTGTACATACATGCAGCATGTGCGTACGAGTAACAGTAGAATCCACACCGGGAAGGTGCCTTAAAGAAAGTTCCCCGGATAGAAGTAGCCCTAAAACAATCTCAAAGACTTTCGCTGAAGTATGTTTTGTCTGTGTGTGTTTGAGGCCTGAGAAACAAAGCTATCAGCTGTAAATTGCTAAATAAGAGATGTCAAACTTCTGCTTAGCAGTGTGTGTTTTTTCAAAGCCTACACTGTAATAGCTCTGGGTGAGGAGAGGAAAGTGTTAACCAGCACACACTGAAATGTCAGGAGGAAGCTTTGTAATTGGTTCTGAGCTTGTGGTTCGGACATTAAATAATAAACTCCTTACAGTATTAAGATGGTGACCCAGCACCAAGTTATAGATTTGATTGATTGGGTAAAACAGTCACCTTCTTAGATCCTTTTTAGGATTAATACAACAAATAATCAGTTCTTATTAATCTGATGAGGTAACTAATTTGGTGACATAATTTTGATTCAACACTGAGACTAATTTAATCAGGGTTTGATTTTGTTTGGGTAGTTGCATTGCTCTGTGCTTCATTTAGTTTCGTAGTACGATTAGTAGCTTCACTTTGGTGATACAGTTTGTTGGTGTAATAGTTTTAATACAATTTATAAAACTGATACCAAACAACATTTCTTTCAATAAGCAACAGGGGCCTACAACCTTGAGGATGTGAGCAGATCTCAATGGGTGAACCTAAAAGCCCAACCAGCTCCACATAATAAGCCTTTGGTTCTCACAGCCCTGACAGTCTCTTCGGGTACATCTTCACAACCGGCCGTATCGGCGGGTAGCAATCGATTTCTCGGGGATCGATATATTGCGTCTCATCTAGACGCGATATATCGATCCCCGAACCCACTCCTGTCGACTCCGGAACTCCACCAATGCGAACGGCGGTAGCGGAGTCAACGGGGGAGCTGTGGACGTCGATCCCGCGCCGTGAGGACGGTAGGTAACTCGATCTAAGATACTTCGACTTCAGCTACGCTATTCACGTAGCTGAAGTTGCGAATCTTAGATTGATCCCCCCCCCCCCCCCGCAGTGTAGATCAGCCCTTCCAGCCCTGCGCCTGTGGAGGCTGAATGTGTAAATTCAACAAGCTCACAAAACGGGAGCATATTTTCCCCATAGTGTGAGGTTCTCACTCTTAGCACCAGCAGGAGAATATACATCTGGAGTCCTTGGTGATACCAGAGATGCCTTAAAAGAGGCAGGTCCTGTCCCTAGCTGCTGTCCCAGCTAGCAGGCCGACAGCCAAGCCAGAGCGGTGTCGGTGCAATGGCTCCTGCTCACCAATTCTTCCATACATGTATGACCATATCAGGTTTCCTCATTTTCACAGCATCTAGCTCTCTCTGTGTCTCTTCATTTATATTGACACTGCTCAAGCTGTGGGGGAAGACAAGTCAAGAAAAAGTGTTAGACATAAAGCCTGAGAACACTGTCCCTTTGAAGCAGAGTTAGCTGCACACCATTGGTTTCAGTGAAATCATCCCTGGAATGGACACAAAAGACTATTGCAATGAATGTTCAGACATAACTATCTGCGCCCATCTTCTTTCCCCATCCCACACATTTTTGGTCCACCCCGGTAGTCACCATCTGCACTGGATTCCCTCTGGAGTCTGACCAGGCCCATCCTTGCCTGCTGAAGAGGCTGCTATTGAGTGACGTGCATAACTCTCGGCCCACTTAGAGGGAGCGAGATGCCAGCATGTGACATTTATAGCAAGCAAGAAAACAGACTTCAGCGAACTTATTTGTTTCTGAATTGTTATTAATCTATAAAGTTATTGTTCTAAATCTAAATAGTTTTGAAAGCTGTCATCATGTGTTTTGGTTGTAACATCCCAGAACCAAAGGCTGTGTGGGGGATGTCTAGGACTGTGTAGAAATCTGGACGTTGTTTAAATGTATTTGCTATCTCAATGCTCCACAGAACTTACTTCCATTTTTTAATTCCCATCGGTCTTTTACCTTCCTTTATTTCTGGTCCTTTTAGTTCTCTCTCTTTTATAGATTTGCCTTTTCCCCTTCAGGCCATTGATATGGAAATTTCAAAACATTCTCTTGTAGTTGTGGATTTAAACCTCCCACCTGGCTGGCTGTGCTGGATTTAAATGCTGCTTAAGCTGAAACCCTAGTAGCTTTTATGCATTAAGAAGATCTTAAAAACAGTTTAAAACTGCCTGACATTGTTCTGGAGGAAAAGGCAGATGTCAGTTGCCTAAGGAGCCAGCTGGACCTTCCAATCCTACCGATATCTGTATGAGCTGCTGACTAGAGACAACCAAGATGAAGAGAGGAGTGAAGGAACTGGGTTGCCATCATAGGCCTTGTCTACACTACAAGACTATTTCGAATCTACTTAATTCGAATTTGTGGATTCGACCTTATGAAGTCGAATTTGTGTATCCACACTAAATACACTAATTCGAAATTCTGAGTCCACAGTAACGGGGCTGGCGTCGACTTTGGAAGCGGTGCACTGTGGGAAGCTATCCCACAGTTCCCGCAGTCCCCGCTGCCCATTGGAATGCTGGGTAGAGCCCCCAATGCCTGCTGGGGGAAAAAATGTGTTGAGGGTGGTTTTGGGTAACTGTCATCATTGAACCGTCAATCACGCCCTCCCTCCCTGAAAGCGCCGGCGGGAAATCTGTTCGCGCCCTTCTCTAGTCAGTTACAGCGCGTACGCCACAGCACTGCGAGCATGGAGCCCACTGCGATCATCTCAGCACTTATGGACGTTGTCAACTCCTCGCACCTTATCGTCCACCTATTCCACAGTCAGCTGCTGAGAAACCGGGCGAGGAGGCTCCGGCAGCGCGGTGAGGACAGGAAGTCACAGAGTGGCGCAGACCTCTCACAAACTAGGGTACGCCGCGCCATGGAGATCATGGTGGCAATGGGTCAAGTTCATGGTGTGGAACGGCGATTCTGGGCCCGGGAAACAAGCACGGACTGGTGGGACCGCATAGTGCTGCAGGTCTGGGATGAAACAGAGTGGCTGCGAAACTTCAGGATGCGTAAGGGCACTTTCCTTGAACTGTGTGACTTGCTGGCCCCTGCCCTGAAGCGCCAGGACACACGGATGCGAGCAGCACTGACTGTGCAGAAGCGAGTGGCCATAGCCCTCTGGAAACTTGCCACGCCAGACAGCTACCGGTCAGTAGCGAACCACTTTGGCGTGGGCAAATCTATCGTTGGGGTTGCTGTGATTCAAGTAGCCCATGCAATCGTTGATCAACTGATCTCAAAGATAGTGACTCTCGGAAACGTCCAGGTAGTCACAGATGGCTTCGCAGCGATGGGATTCCCAAACTGCGGTGGGGCTATAGATGGCACTCACATCCCTATCCTGGCACCAGCCCACCAGGCCAGCGAGTACATTAACCGAAAGGGCTACTTTTCAATGGTGCTGCAAGCACTGGTGGACCATAGGGGACGTTTTACCAACATCTTCGTCGGGTGGGCGGGAAAGGTTCATGACGCGCATGTGTTCAGGAACTCTGGTCTGTTTAAACGCCTCCAGGCAGGTACTTTCTTCCCGGACCACAAAATAATGGTTGGGGATGTGCAGATGCCTACAGTGATCCTCGGGGACCCAGCCTACCCGCTAATGCCCTGGCTCATGAAGCCCTATACAGGCGCCTTGGACAGAGAGAAGGAACTCTTCAACTACCGGCTGAGCAAGTGCAGAATGGTGGTGGAATGTGCTTTCGGACGTCTCAAGGGGAGATGGCGGAGCTTACTGACTCGCTCGGACATCAGCGAAAAGAATATCCCCGTAGTTATTGCTGCTTGCTGTGTGCTCCACAATCTCTGTGAGAGCAAGGGCGAGACCTTTTTGGCAGGATGGGAGGTTGAGGCAAATCGCCTGGCTGCTGTTTATGCTCAGCCAGACACCCGTGCCGAGAGAATATCCCAGCGGGAAGCGCTGTGCATCCGGGAGGCTTTGAAAGCTAGGTTCCTCGGAGAGCAGGGTAACCTATGACTGTCCACTTGATTTTAAGAGAGCCTGATCATGGGCTTGTGTCTGTATGTGTCGAGTTAGATCTGAGGTTACATACCCCGTTCTCCAAGTTTCCCCCACTTTCAAAGCACGTTTTAAAACAAATTACATGTAACACTAATTAATAATAAATCTTTCGTTTACTTTGCATTTCTGTTCAGGGGTTGAAACATGGACGCATACTGTGCTGGGTATGGTGTGCACTGATGTACAGACCGCTTGTACAATACAGGACGGACAGCCTCCTGCTCCTACATAGGTCTCTGGGGTGGGGGACGGTTTAAAGTGGTTGTGCATGTAGGGGTGGGTTTGCAGGAAGGGGTGTGTTTTGCAGGAAGGGGCGAGTGGTGCCGTCTTTGGATAGGGATTTGGATGACGGCTGTGGGCTGTGGGTTTGGGCGTAGGAAGGGGTGAGGGGTGTGGGGGAAGGGTGAGTATCTGTCCGTGGATGAGGGCTCTTGTTGGGGCTCAGGACAGCGGAGAGGATCGCGCCTACGGTGGAAGTGCATGGTAAGGGCAGCATGCCTTAACATTAGGGGGTGGCAGGCGCTAGGACCCTGGACAAGCATACACATCACAGAATGACCCGGGGCAGCATACACCACACAGAGTGACCCTGGTGACTACTGACTGCAGTCTGTGTGTGCCCTGCAGTTGATCCTGCCCCCGATAGTCTGTACCCTGCTAATGTAGGCTATCCCGTGCAATTATAAATCCCCTGCCCCCCCCCACATACACAGTCTTCTGACACGAAAGACGTGACGGAAAGAGTGAACAACAGCAAACAGCTTTTATTAATCTACTGCATAGTGGGGTGATGAAACTTGGATTTGGGACTGGGTAATCCTGTAAGGGAAGCACTTCTACACAGTTATAGCGTGAGAGGTATGTGGTATATTAGCGCTCAGCTGTGGTGCAGTGACAGTTCTCACGGCCCCTACCGCCCCTCCGTCTTGTAATTTTCGGTGATGGGGGGACAGGACTTCTTGGCTTTGGAGGGTGGTTGCAGATACAGTTCAGGGGGGCTCTCTGCTCCTGCCTGCGGTCCTGCAGAACATCAACAAGGCACCGGAGCGTGTCCGTTTGCTCCCTCATTAGCCCAAGCAGCGTTTGAGTCGCCTGCTGGTCTTCCTGCCGCCACCTATCCTCCCATTCGATGTGTGTGCGATGCTGCTGACATAGGGTCTCCCTCCACTGTCTGTGCTCTGCCGCCTCGGCTCTGGAGCAGGCCATCAGTTCCGCGAACATCTCGTCCCTAGTCTTTTTCTTTCGCCGCCTAATCTGAGCCAGCCTCTGCGAGGTGGATGACGGGGCAGTCCGGGAAAGAGCCGAAGCTGTGTGATGGGAAAAAGTAAGTGATTTCCTTGAACAGATACATGTTTGCGAACAGTGAACACAGTCTAGTCAGTTTCTCTGAACAAGACCATACAGGGCACCAAGTTCCACGAGATCTCAGGACAAGTTCGAGATTTCGGAATACGCTGTCATTGGCGGCGCCATTGCACAGGAGAGCGGACAAGCGGGGAGAGACAGCTGAATCCGTCTTGCAGACAGTCCTGGTAAGCCTTAAAGTAGATAATGCTTCTCAGTTAGTGGATAGCTGTGCTCTCCTGCTAAAGGCAATCTGGAAAGCAGAAAGGCTGAGCCTTTTCCAGCCCCTCCTGCCAGTGCACGGGAACGATCAATGTATGCTTGTTCTCTGTGGCCTCCAGCACGTGGCTGTTAAGCGAGGGTCATTGTTATGCAACCTAATTTTAAACCATTAACAATAGTAACAATACACTAATTGCCCTACTTAGATGCAGCCTTTCCAGAACGAGATCACCCTGAGGTGGGTCACTCGTAGTCAGAAAGAGCGGATGCTAAGGGAAGCCTTGCACAGACCAGGACCATATGCAGCAATGCTGGTGGAGGCGACGATTCCTCTCTACATTAGGATGTCCTGGCGCGGAAGAGTGTGCTTCCACGGAGCACCCAATAAGGCACCTCTCCCCAGGAACCTCCTGCGGAGGCTTTTCAAGGAACTCTATGACAGCTTTGTTGAACTGTCCCAAGAGGATTATTGTTCAATCCCTTTATGTGTGGACCTACTTTTTATATAGTTTGACACTGACAATTTTTATATAGTATTTCTATTTTTTCTATACCTGCTATTTAAACAATAAATGTTTCCATGTTTATAGCACTTACCGCCTGATCCTTCCCCTGATTCTGAGTCCGGGTTAACAGGCGGGGACGGTTGGTAGGGGATCTCTGTGAGGGTGATGAAGAGATCCTGGCTGTCAGGGCAAGCGGTATTGTGTTCGCTGTTGCCTGCGCCGTCCTCCACAAACCCTTCCTCATCTTCCCCATCGGCGAACATCGCCGAGGAACTGTCCAGGTGCACTATGCCATCCTCGGAGTCCACGGTCACTGGTGGGGCAGTGGTGGCAGACCCACCGAGAATGGCATGCAGTGCCTCGTAGAAGCGGTATGTCTGGAGCTGTGCTCCGGAGCGTCCGTTTGCCGCTCTGACTTTTTGGTAACCTTGTCTCAGGTCCTTGACTTTCACGCGGCACTGCATTGCATCCCGGCTGTATGCTTTGTCTATCATGGCTTTGGAGACCTTCTCGAAGGTCTTTGCATTCCGCTTGTTGGAGCGCAGCTCCGAGAGCACAGACTCCTCGCCCCACACAGCGATCAGATCCATGACTTCCCGGTCAGTCCATGCTGGGGACCTCTTTCTATTCTTGGATTGCCCGGACTCCTCTGCTGGAGAGCTCTGCATCGTTGCAGGTGCTGCGGAGCTCGCCCCGATGTCCAACCAGGACGTCAGATTCAAAGTGCCCAGACAGGAAAAGGAATTCAAATTTTCCCGGGTCATTTCCTGTGTGGCTGGTCAGAGAATCCAAGCTCGGACTGCTGTCCAGAGCGTCAACAGAGTGGTGCAGTGTGGGATAGCTCCCGGAGCTACTAAGTTCGATTTGCATCCACACCTAGCCTAATTCGAGCTAGCCATGTCGAATTTAGCGCTACTCCACCTGTCGGGGTGGAGTACCAAATTCGAACTAAAGAGCCCTCTAGTTCGAATTAAATGGCTTCCTGGTGTGGACGGTTGAGCGGTTAGTTCGAATTAACGCTGCTAAATTCGACTTAAAGTCCTAGTGTAGACCAGGCCATAGACAGAAAAAGAAATTAAGCAGAAACAATTAGGTGTCGACTTTGTATCCTTCCCCTCTTTTCCTTTGTCTGTCTGTTTGGCTTTGTCCCAGAATTATTTGTTGAAATGGTGGTAAATTATTATTTGAATGCAGGGCTATTTTAATTCAATTGTGAAGCACCCCAGACTTGTATTCTCAGTCCTGCTTACTGAATAAAATAACTGAGATTCTAACATAAAACTACACTGCCTTTGGAGTGCTCAAACAGCCACTTTATTATCCCATGTTTAAGCTAGTCAAACTGCATGAATAATAAATTTTTCAGGTTGGTGGCTGAAGAAAAAAAAAGAAAAGGTTCATTTTGAACCAAAATCTAAATTTTTCAGGGTTTTGAGTTTTTCTTTAGTTTCTTTTGAAGTGTTTTTCACCCTCAAAAAACAATTAATCAAATTAGCTACACAAAACATTCTAAACAAAACATTGTTTCAAAGTGACAAGACAAATCTTTTGTTTAAAAAAGGTCAGCTTTTTATTCTGCCAAAATTATTCACCAAATGCAACCTCCATTTGCAAATATTTTCATCCTGAAACTGCATTTTTCTGCACATTTACTATTTGAGCAAAAAATGTCACCCAGCTCTATTGGTATCACAGCAGTGTATCTCTGTCCCTTTCTCTGCGGGAGGAGACTAGGTGCTGGTTCTTGGGTGCACAGACAATAACACTGTGACCTCAGGAGAAAGAGCTTAAATCACATCACTATGTGCCAGTTTTTCCAAAGAACTCAGCACCCACAACTGGGGCTGGATGTTCAAGGGGACTGAAGTCCCATTTACCCAGGGTGCTGCTGGCTTTTCTGAAAATCTGACGATAGAAGTCACAAGCTACTGCATGCTGAGCACTTTAGAAAGTCTGGCCCCATGTGAAAGGAACACCGGTGAAAGGAGCCCACTGGTAACTTACCCCAGTTTCTGCAGTTTGCAGTTTGGGTGTTTCAGTCCTTCACACAACTGTTTCACACCTGAGTTGTCCATTGTTTTCTCTCCCAGGATCAGCTCTGTCAGTGTCTGGTTGGTGCTGAGCACAGAGGCGAGATCCCCACAACAAGCAGCTGTGAAATGGCAACCACTCAGTCTGCAGGAGCCAGAGAGATACAAAGATTTGTGATTGCTTATTTTTGCCCCATTCGCTGGCATCAGCAGTCTTCATTCTAGGCATGCACAGTAAACCACAGTGCTCTGAGAGGAGCCTTTGGGATTAGTCATAAATTCCAAGGCCAGAAGGGCCCACTGTGATCATCTGGTCTGACCTGCAGTACAGGACGTCCCCCAAACAATTCCTGTTTGAACTAGAGCAGAGCTTGTCGACAAAAATATTCAATCTTGATTTTAAAATTGCCAGTGACAGAGAATCCACTACAACCCTTGGTAAATTGTCCCAGTGGTTAGCTGCCCTCACGGAACCTTATTTCCAGTCTGAATTTGTCTAACTTCAACTTCCAGCCATTGGATCCTGTTATACTTTCCTCTGCTAGACTGAAGAGCCCGTTATCAAATATTTGTTCCCCACGTAGGTACTTGTACACTGTGATCATGTCACCCCTTAGCCTTCTCTTTCTTAAGCTTAGTAGATCGAAGTCTGTCACTATAAGGCAGGTTTTCCCATCCTTGCATTATTGTCATGGCTCTTCTCAGGACCCTCTCCAATTTATCAACATCCTTCCTGGACTGTGGGCACCAGAACTAGACACAATATTCCAGCATCCATCACAGCAGTGCCAAATTCAAAGGTAAAATAACCTTGACTCCTACTTGAGATTCTTCTCTTTATACATCCATTAGCCCTTTTGGCCACAGCATCGCACTGGGAGCTCATGCTTATCTGATTATCCACCGTACCCCCTCAAGTCTTTTTCAGAGTCACTGCTTCCCAGGACAGGGTTCCCCACCCTGTAAGTGTGGCCTACATTCTTTGCTCCTAGAGGTACAAGTTTATATTTGTCTGTACTAAAATGCACATATTGTTCGCTTGCGCCCAATTTCCCAAACAATACAGATTGCTCTGTAGCAGTAATTTGTGCTCTACATCTCTACATTGTTTCCCATTTTGCAATTTTTGTGTCATCCGTAAACTTTATCAGTGATACTATGTTGTCTGCCAGGTCATTGATAAAAATGTTACAAAGCATAGGGCCAAGAACTGTGGTGCCCCCATAGAAACACACCCTCTCGTCTTAAACTCTACAAGCCCCGGAGAGAATACTTCACCATGAGCAGGTGTTGTGTCAGTTACTATGTGTTCTGTATGTGATTGTTCAGATGAGTTGAAGGGACAGGTAGATTGAGGGGCTATTTCTAGTAGGTGGGGTGATCCTAACAATATCCTGTAATGACCTGCTGGTTCTCTACTGGATACCGCCCCCTCTAGAGTGGTAAGAAGAGAAAGGACTAAGCCCTAGCTTAGTCTGGTGGAGGAAGGACCTAGATCAGCATCTCACCAGTAGGGGGCGCTGTGTTAAGCAGAATGACGAGGAAAGAGAAGTGACATCCTGTGGACAGAAGGGATCAGGCTGGGAGAGCCAGATGGCCAGTGTGTGGGGGGGGATGAGCAGCAGGCTGCAGGTAGCAAGGACAGAAAGCCTGGCAGTGGTATCCTGAGAGCCAGGGCAAGGAGGCAGGTGGGAAGGGGAGAGCTGATCAAAGAAGCAGGCTGTGGCTGGTGGTCTGGGAGCAGCAGCCCCAGGACATGTGGGGTGGAGCAGCCTGCAAGCAGGAGGTGAGAGGCAATTGCTAAGGCTGGGTGACAGGAGGACAATACACAGGGACCCCGAGGAGACTAGAGACGACAGGACTGAGCTCTGGCCAGTGGGGTCGCAGACAAGCCCTAAATTGTCTGCCATGAGAAAGATGGGTCAGAAATGGCACCGGGTGCTAGCCCACAGCCGGTTCTCAGTGATACACTTTCTGGCTGGGCTGTGTTATCAGTAGCTGGGGTGATACTGCTGATTTGGCCATGCACTGCTACAGGCTGGGAACCGACTAGCTAAGCAGCAGTTTTGCAGAAAAGGACCTAGGGATTACAGTGGATGAGAAGCTGGATATGAGTCAGCAGTGTGCCCTTGTTGCCAAGAAGGCTAACAGCATATTGGGCTAAATTAGTAGGAGCATTGCCAGCAGATTGAGGGAAGTGATTATTCCCCTCTATTTGGCATTGATGAGGCCACATCTGGAGTATTGCATCCAGTTTTGGGCCCCGCACTACAGAAAGGATGTGGACAAATTGGAGAGAGTCCAGTGGAGGGCAATGAAAATGATTAGGGGGCTGGAGCACATGACTTATGAGGAGAAACTGAGGGACCTGAGCTTATTTAGTCTGCAGAAGAGAAGAGTGAGGGGGGGATTTGATAGCAGCCTTCAACTACCTGAACGGGGGTTCCAAAGAGAATGGAGCTCAGCTGTTCTCAGTGGTGGCAGATGACAGAACAAGGAGCAATGGTCTCAAGTTGCAGTGAGGGAGGTTTAGGTTGTATACCAACCAACATCACCAGACAGGCACTGCAGTGGAACCCCCAAGGCAAGCGGAAAAGAGGCCGCCCAAGAAATACCTGGCGACGCGACCTTCAGGTTGATAGCAAAAAAATGGGCTATACCTGGAACCAGCTAGAGCGAATGGCCCAGGATAGAAGACTATGGAGATCTGTTGTTGGCGGCCCATACCCCGGTTGGGGTGACGGGCATGAATGAATGAATGAATGATTAGGAAAAACTATTTCACTAGGAGGGTGGTGAAGCACTGGAATGGGTTACCTAGGGAGGTGATGGCATCTCCATACTTAGAGGTCTTTAAGGCCCAACTTGACCAGCGGCGGCTCCAGGCACCAGCACTCCAAGTGCGTGCCTGGGGTGGCAAGCTGCGGGGGGCAGCCTGCTGGTCCCTGCGAGGGCAGCAGTCAGGCAGCCTTCAGTGGCAAGCCTGCAGGAGGTCCGCCGGTTCCACGGATTTGGCGGCAATTCGGCGGCGGGTACGCCGAAGCTGCAGGACTGGCGGACCTCCCACAGGCATGCCGCCGAAGGCTGCCTGCTTGTCGTGCTTGGGTCGGCAAAAAAGCTAGAGCTACCTTTGGGCTTGACAATAGTAATAAGAGATATACACCTATCTTCTAGAACTGGAAGGGACCTTGAAAGGTCATCGAGTCCAGCCCCCTGCCTTCACTAGCAGGACTAAGTACTGATTTTTGCCCCAGATCCTTAAGTGGCCCCCTCAAGTATTAAACTCACAACCGTGGGTTTAGCAGGCCCATGCTCAAACCACTGAGCTATCCCTCCTCACTGGGATGATTTAGTTGGGGTTGGTCCTGCTTTGAGCATAGGGTTGGACTAGATGACCTCCTGAGTTCCCTTCCAACCCTGATATTCTGTGAAATGACAGGTGATGATCGGGGGGAGTCCCAGCCACTTTGTGGGAAACACATTAATGTTGATGTTATTTATTCACATTACTGTTTACAGCCAGTTTGGGAGAACAGAGCCATGTTCAATTTCCTTTTCTTTCCAGCCCTTTTGGGAGAGCAGGAGTGACAGCTCCAGTTCAGGGCAGTGTGCACACATGTGGGGTTGTTACTGCCTTAGTGAGTAAAGTCATTGTTTTTCTAACTCCAAAATATGCTGCATTTGTGGTTTGCTAAAAACCACTGGATTCTGCCCTTGGCAGCACCAAGTTCACATCTGGCACTGCTGAGAGACTTTGAGGAGAAGATATTGGCTGTAACCCACCTTCCTACTGCACTGATCCTGGGCCAGGTGGGGGCCAAAACAGCCTCTGGTATAACTCAGAGGAAACTGCAGAACTAAAATTCATTTGCAATTTAACACCATTAATTTGTGCTTGAATAGGGACTGGGAGTGGCTGGCTCACTACAGAAGCAACTTTTCCTCTCCTGGAGTTGACACCTCCTCATCAGTTATTGGGAGTGGATTACATCCACCCTGATCAAATTGGCCCTGTCAACACTGGTTCTCTGCTTGTGAGGTAACTCCCTTCTCTTCATGTGTCAGTGTAATAATCCCTGCATCTGTAATTCTCACTCCATGCATCTGAAAAAGTGGGTTTTTGACCCACAAAAGCTTATGCCCAAACAAATCTGTTAGTTTTTAAGGTACCACCGGACTCCTTGTTGTTTTTGATAAATAGAGTGTAACTCACAACACCACCATGTCAACAAGCACAGACTAAAGGGAACCAGCTGGTACTTACTGTAGTATCTGTAATTTGCAGTTTGGATGTTTTAATCCTTCACACAGCAGCTGCACTCCTGAATCTCCTAGGTTGTTCCACCTTACGCCGAGCTCTGTCAGGGTCTGGCTGGTGCTGAGAACAGAGGACAGATCCCCACAACAAGCAACTGTGAGATAACAATTCCCCAGTCTGTAGGATATGAAGATATACAGAGAGCAAAATGATGACTTGTTTATGCCCCATCCTCTGCATTTCCCCTCCTTGATACCTGTGTGTAACTCTAAAGTTAATTCTTAATTTAGAAGCAATACAGAAATCACTTTTAGAAGCAATTACAGAAATACCCCTACAGAATATCAGGGTTGGAAGGGACCTCAGGCAGTCATCTAGTCCAACCCCCTGCTCAAAGCAGGACTAGGACAAGGACCAGGCCCCAGGCAGATTTTTGCCCCAGACCTCTAACTGGTCCCCTTAAGGATTAAATTCACAACCCTGGGTTTAGCAGGCCAAGGCTCAAACTACTGAGCTATCCCTCTTCCCTATATAAGGCTCTAGACAGGGGTGGGCAAACTACGGCCCATGGGACATTTTAAGCCGGCCCTTGAGGTCTCACTGGGGAGTGGGGTCTGGGGCTTGTCCTGCTCCGGTGCTCTGGCACTCCAGCCAGGGAGCAGATTCAGGGGCCACTCTATGTGGCTCCTGGAAGCCGTGGCATGGCCCCACTCCAGCTGCTGCGCACTCCAATGGCCCCCTCTGATGCTCCAATGGGAGCTGCAGGGGAAGTACTTGCCTGTGTAGGAGCCGGAGGAGGGACATGCTACTGTTTCCAGGAGCCATTTGAGGTAAGCGCCGCCCGGAGCCTGCACCCCTAAGCTTTCCCCATGCCCCAACCCTCTGCCCCAGCCCTGATCCTCCTTCTGCTCTCTAAAACCCTTGATCCCAGCCCAGAGCACCCGCCTGCACCCTAAACCCCTCATCCCCGGCCCCACGCCCAGCCAGAGCCTGCACCCCTTCCCGCACTCAAGCCCCCTGCCCCAGCCCTGATCCCCCTCCTGCCCTCCAAACCCCTCGATCCCAAGCTGGAGCACCCTCCTATACCCCAAACTCTGCATCCCCAGCCCCACCCCAGAGCCCGCACCCTCAGCTGGAG
Organism: Mauremys reevesii; assembly: GCF_016161935.1. Taxonomy (NCBI): domain Eukaryota; kingdom Metazoa; phylum Chordata; order Testudines; family Geoemydidae; genus Mauremys; species Mauremys reevesii. Next base: position 37,597 of record NW_024100761.1, on the reverse strand, counting down.
GCTGCACCCCACTCCCCACCTGGAGCCCCCTCCTGCACCCTAACTCCTCATTTCTGGCCCCACCCCAGAGCCCACACCCTCAATCAGAGCCCTTACCCACTCCTACACCCCAAACCCAATTTTGTGAACATTCACAGCTGCCATACAATTTATATTCCCAGATGTGGCCCTTGGGCCAAAAAGTTTGTTCACCCCTGCTCTAGACCTCTAGCACACAATTAGTACTACAGCCAAAACCCGAGTAGCACTAAATTAATTATTCTAATAGGAGCTCATTCATCCAACTACAGAAAGCACCTTCCCACCCCTCAACCCTCTCTAAAACCCCATCAAACAGAGGCTCTTTGCAGCATGCCCAGAAGGTTCCTAAATGTGGAGTATTTTGGACGGGGGGGTAGGAGGGGAAGGGCAAGTCCCAGAGCCTTCACAGAGGCCAACCATCCCTTCTCTTTTATAACAAAAGGGGGATCAGCTCAGGTGCCTGTGCTGACTGCAGTTGGGACAATGTGGCCCAGTGCCAGACACAATTCCTCAGATAGGCTGGTTCCAGGCCATTTAGGGCTTTATAGCTCAGAAGACCAGAGACCAATAGGCAACCAGAGAAGATCCTGGAGCCATGTGCTCCCAGTAGGATTCCACGCGCAGTAAGTGACCTAGCGCTGTCTACACTGCGGCTTAGGTCGGCTTAACTAAGTCTCTCGGGTGTGTGTGTGAATTTTTCACACCCCTGAGCGACATAGCTGGGTCAACCTAACTTTCTAGTATGGACCAAACCTTAGTGAGTAAAATAAACAGAGGATCTACAGAAAATCTCTATGGGGCGTGAAGAGGCTCTGTGTGACCCAACTTCTGTCTAGTAAAATATGACAAATCTACAGTGTGATGGGGTCTCTCAGCTGTACACAGGAGGAGAGTAGGTGTTTTTGGGTGGTCATTAGATGAACCAGTTGGGATTTTTTCAGTGAAATAGTTTTTCCATCAGAAAATGCAGATTAGTCACACACTTTTTGTGGGAATGTCTCGGTGTTGATGGAAGTTCTGTCAGGAAGGTCTTTCCTAGCCAGGCTGGACTGTCAGGGCAAAACTACAGAGAGAGCAAGCCTAGAATAGCCAGTAGCCCTGTGGTTGGGGCATTCACCTGGCCTGTGTGAGGCCCAGCTTCGTCTCCTCCCAAATCAGGCAGAGCAGTGACTTTAACCTGTGCTCCCCACACCTCAGGTGAGTGCCCTAACCAGTGGGCTATTGGCTAGTTTAGCTTCTCTCTCTCTAAGAAGGTGTTTGTTTCATCACAATGCAGAATGGGGGGAAATACTGAGTTTTCACAAGATGGAAAACAGTTTCCCACAGCTGCCAGGAGTACGGATGTTCCAGTAGACAAAGCTCAGGTCACTGTTAATAAGCACAGACTGCAGGAAACCAGTGGTTACTTACACTAGTTTCTGCAGTTTGCAGTCTGGGTGTTTCAGTCCCTCACACAGCAGCCGCACGCCTGAATCCCCCAGTTTGTTATCCGCCAGTTCCAGCTCTGTCAGGCTCTGGCTGGTGCTGAGAATAGTGGAGAGATCCTCACAGCAAGCAGCTGTGAGGCAGCAACTCCCCAACCTACAAGAGACAAATACACAGAGAGGGAAGTGATCACTTGTTTCCTCCCTGTTGGCTGTGGTTCCCTCACTGGTGTCGGTATCTGTCTGGAGAGGGTTTCATTTCCATTCTGGAGGGAGGGAAGGATGGCTCCTGCCACATGTGCCACTAGCCAAATACTTAGGGGCTAGGGACATCCCAGGTCCTCAGCGAGTAAGGGGTTAATTCTGGCTTCCTTCAATCTGTCCTTGCACAGGTGCTCAGGTAAAGGGCTATAAAAACAGCTGTTGGGGAGCCAGTGGGTGCAGAATGGCTGTGGGTTGAGATGGCTGCAAATCCAGGCTGAGCGAGCCTCAGGCTGGGGTGGTTTATGATTTGATGTGTTTAAGTTGTTTTGCTTTGCTGATTGAGATTTGCTTCTGCTGAAATATCCTTCCTGATTACCTGAGTCTTGCTGCTGTACAGTGCTAGGACCATGGTATCACCCCATACACCTGCTGCTCACTCTGCCTCTTCCCGACTCTCAATAGAACATTTGCTGTTGCAGCTGAGTCTTCAGAGCTATGCTGGCCCTGCAGTTTGGCCTGAAACTACCCCTGGGAGCTTATATCACGTGGGGTCTTGCAAGGGTCTGTCCTGGGTCCAGTACTGCTCAATATTTTCATTAACAGCTTGAATGATGGAGTAGCAAGTACACTTATAACATCTGCAGATGGCACCAAGCTGGGAGGGGTTACAAACAATTTTAGAAGACAGAATTAGAATTCAAAATGATCTTGATTAATTGGAAAATTGGTCTGAAATTGATAATATTAGATAGAGACATGCAATGTTCTGCAGTTAGCAAGGAAAAATATCAAATGCACAACTTCAAAATGGGGAATAACTGGCTAGGCGGCAGTACTGCAGAACAGGATCTGGGGAATATGAGTAAACAGTGTGATGTATTTTTGAAAAAAAGCTAATATCACTGTAGGGTGTATTAGCAGGAGAGTCGTAAGTAGGGCATGGGAGGTGATTGTCCCACTCTACCCATCACCAGTGAGGCCTCAGCTGGAGAACTGTGTCCAGTTTGGGGCATCACAGTTCAAGAAAGATGTTGACGAATTAGAGAGTCCAGATGAGAGCAACAAAAGTGAAAAGAGGTTTAGAAAACAAGCTCCACAAGAAAAGGGTGAAAGACTTGGGCAACAAAAGTCTACAAAAGACAAGGCTGAGGGGCAACATGATAACAGTCTTCAACTATGTGAAAAGTTGTTATAAAGAGAACGGTGATCCATTGTTCTCCATGTCCACCAAGGGTAGGACAAGAAGTAATCAGCTGAATCAACAGCAAGGGAGATTTAGGTTGGATATTAGGAAACACTTTCTAAATATAAGGATAGTAAAGCCCTGGAACAAGTTACCTAGGGAGACTGTGGAATCCCTGTCCTTGGAGGTTTTTAAGAACAGGTGAGACAAACACCTGTCAGGGATGGGCTACGTTTACTTAATTCTGCCTCTGCACTGGGGGATGGTCTTGCTGATCTCTCAGGGTCCCTTCCAGCTGTACATTTCTAAGGAGTGGGACGGTCCCCCTGAGGTGCAGGGCCTGGGGCTGGTTTCAGCAAAGCTTTACAGTTCGGTAACCCAGCAGCCAGAGCTACCATGCTAGCAGGCACAGTCTGGAGGAGACCAGCCAGTACTTACAGTATTTTCTGCAGTTTGCAGTTGGGATGTCTCAGTCCCTCACACAACACCTGCACACCTGAATCTCCCAGCTTCGCCCCCCAAAGGTTCAGCTCTGTCAGGGCCTGGCTGGTGCTGAGAGCAGAGGAGAGGAACCCACAACATACAGCTGAGAGTCTGCACCACTCCAGCCTGCATGAAATGAAGAGAGAATGGAAAACGATTCATTTCTGACCCATGCACTGTGTTCCCCTCACAGATGTCTGTGTGAGTCTAGAAAGATTTGTTATTGTGGGAGTGCAGGGAGAGATGACAGCGCTGTGGGAAGAGGCCAGGGGGAATAAAAACACAGAAGGCTGTTAGTGTGGATTTCTTCCATGCACGCCTGTCAGGCAGGGTTTAGCTCTCGTTCATGTTGGTGTAACTCTGGAGCATCCCTTGCAGTCAATAAAGGCAGACTTGCAAATACAGAGCAGCTGAGAGCACAGTCTGGCCCATTATGTCGGTTATGCAGCACTCCACAAGTGACTGGTCAGTTGAAGTGAAGGGAGGGGGTAGGTTGTGGGGTCACTTTTAGTGGGTTGGGAGGGGGAAGGTCGTGGCTGGAAAATAGTTCAAACATTTTCATTGCTAGCGCTCTGGATCCCTTCTGGTTTAAGCAGATGGAGCCAGAATAAGCTCTCCAGCCCCCAAGTGTTCCCCAGGGCCATGAGCATCCATTACCCGTCCCTTGTAAGAACAGACACCCTTAATCCCAGAAGACAAACTACCTGATCGTTCTCATAACCAACCAACCCCCCACAGTGTTGAGGATACAGCACCTTTTCCCCATTACAGCCTCTGTCTAGCACAACTGGAATCCCCAAACCTCTCAGCCCCCAACCTGCCCATGAGTGACAGACACAATAGAAATGTGTGACAGTGACTGGAATGTGGAACACCTGGGTCTTGCTTTACACAGCACCCTGACTGAACAGATTAATGATTTTTAACTAAACGTCTGTTTTTAAGGCTGTTTCTTCCCTGGGTGAATTAAATAAACTAGTTGTTTAAGAAGAAAACTAGAAAAAACCAAGACCTTAGTCCAATGGTAGCCAAAGGACCCTTGCACAGGGCAGCAGCCAGGTTTGGATCAGAGACTTTCAAGTACACAGAACAGACTGCTACCACCTGAGATGGCGTAGTAACTATTTATCCTATGCATGGACCAGCCTGTAGAGAGGGAGTTTCCAGTGGGTCACACAGCTATTAACCATACAGCAGTAGAAGGTTGGATGCTATTCGACATTCAGATAGCAGGCAGTTCCCTGTGATGATGTGGTGTGTTGCAGTCAGTGGATATGTGCTGAGTGGACACTAGGATACAGTTACTGGTGTCCTGGGAGTTGCCATTTCCTTGCTTTTAAGGATTTGTGTTGAGCAGGTGCCCCACTCACCCAGCCGTAATCATTTCTAGACAAAGATGTAGTTTGTGGAGTATCCTGGCTTAATGACAACAAATGTAGGAAGGTTTGGGGGGAGGGAGAGAGAGGCCAGGAAACGGGGAGCAGGGATATTTGAAGTGGGGTTAATGGTGTGTATAGGGTCCCAGCAGATCCATTTCCACCCTCCCTAACTCCAGCACAAAGGGGCCTGTGTTCTTGGTTCCCACCTGTCAAGTGCTGCTCTGCTCTGCCTGCCCAGCCATGGCTCCTTGGAGCTCTGAAGCTTTGACAAAGACTCTTCTGCTCCCAGTCGTCCCACAGGGTAAGTCCCAAAACTGCATCACACATGGACCCAGTCTGCTCCCTCTGTGCCACAGCAAACTCCTTCTCCCAGCAGCTCTGCCCTGCGCGGAGGGAGCTGGGCCGCACACTCTTTGGTTTTGGCAGCAGCACCCTTCCTTTTCCTGCTTCTCTTTCCTCCCTCCCCACAGGCCACCTGGACCTGGATGAGAAGTTGCCTGAAAATGGAAATCCCTTCCCACAAAAAAAATTTGCATTTTTGAAAATGTAAAGTATTTTATGGGAAAGGACTTCCAGAAAAATTCCATTTGGGGAGAACCAAAATGATTCCCTAGCTGCCTTCCTGGCTCCAGGGCTGCCTGGCTTCCCAGATGCCTGAGAAGAGACTGGATGGGAACCTGGACAGACCAGGAGAGCTGGTTATTGAGCCGAGGACCCAGAAAGCCAGTGCAACCATTTAGGCAACCGCTAGGGCACTAGGATTTGGGGGGTGGCATTTTCTTCGGCAGCAACCGTGGCGGCCAGATCTTCAGTCTCCCTGGTTGCCACCGGCATTTAGGCGGAGGGAGCTGGGGCAGGGGAGCGCAGGGAGAGCCACCTGCAGCAAGTAAGGGGGGGGGGCAGCACGCAAGGGAACTCCCCGCCCCAGCTCACCCCTGCCCTGCCTCCTCCCCGAGCACGCCATGGCTGCTTCACTTCTCCCGCCTCCCAGGTTTGCGGCTCAGGGCGGAGGGTGGGGAGCTGTCGCAGGGGGGGCTCCTCAGGGCGGAGGAGGGGAGCTGCCATGGGGGGGAGGGGAGGGAAGGGCGCCTCAGGGCGGGGGCTCAGGGACGGGGGAGGGCGCAAGGTGGAAATTTGCCTAGGGCGCGAAACATCCTTGCACCGGCCCTGCTAGTGAGTGACACAAGCTGCCTTCTTCTGAGGCAGCTGTCAATCAGAGTGTGGTGGGTGGTGATGTAGGAGTGATCTGTCACTAACACAGTCTCCAGAGATCCCTTCTCTGCAGCACATTAGATCCAAAGCTGGTGGGGGGTGGACACTGCACCAGGTTCACAAGGCCATTATTTCACCTTGTGCCCTGCTCCCTACAGTGTATTTCCCCGTGAGTTGTCTAGTCTACTGTGATGATGGCCCAAGTCATGGAGCTTCCACCCCTTCCGGGGGGAGACTATTCCATGGACTATTCCAGCAGATCTGTCAGAGCAGCACAGCAGTGAAGCAGACACACTTCAGTTTTGTATCTTCCCTCCCGCTCCCCCCCCCATATCACTCTCAGTGAGTTACTCATTCCCCACCCTCCTCCGAGCTGTGAGGGAGAGATGGGGCAGTTGCCACCAGGGAGAGGTGCCACCATCACTCTCTGCAGGGCTGTGGCGGAGGAGAGGCCAGTCGTCACTGATGGTGGAGAAAAAACAAAGAGCTTTGAGATGAGTCCTGTCCACCTACATACTGACAGGCAGAGTTTTGAAGCCCTGCTTGGGGGCTGGTGGGGAAAGATGGGGACAGAAGCATCTCATCCCTCCATCCATGAGTCTGATGTTCTGGGGAGAGAATGGGGGTCCCTGGATTAGGGGTTTGTGGCTCTAACCCCAAACCTCCAATTATAGACAGCAGCTGCAGTAAAAGGTAGCTGATTTTGACATTCACTTTGCTGTTGCTTTTGGGGCAGATTTTCAAAAGAGCTCACCATCCAATGTGGAAGGCTTCAAAATTTGTGCAGAAAAGTGTCACAAGTTTTAAAGTTAATATATAAAGAAGTCAAAGTCATTAAAGTTATATGTAAAATGGGCTGTTAATGGAAGGGTAAGAGAGTGCTCTCTCTCTCTCTTTTTTTTAAAGCCCAATATTAAAGGATTGGTTTAAAAAAATTGAAATATTTTCCCAGCTGTCTACTGTGGGCCCACCTTTGCTTAATATTTCCATTTTCCAAACAGGGCAAGCTGGGTGCATGTTGTGAGCCATTGACAATGGTACTGGAGAGACATTGAACTCTCAGCTCTTCTTTATACCTACAGGGGGCAGACACCAGACACCAGCTATAGCTCCTGTAAAGTGCTTTACATAGAGGTCACTTGAAAATACACAGAGGACACCAAATAGTACTTACCCTAGTATCTGTAATTTGCACTTTGGATGTTTCAGTCCCTCACACAGCAGCTGAACTCCATCATCTCCCAGAGAAAAATTATAACTGAGGCCCAGCTCTGTCAGGCTCTGTCTGGTGCTGAGAACAGCGGAGAGATCCCCACAGCAAGTGCCTGTGAGACCACAAAATCTCAACCTGCAGGAGAGACAAATGCAGGGCAGATACATCAGAGAGTGAACAAGGCTCATTACAGCAATTGGCAGGTGGCCCCACCCAGCATCTCCTTTCCCTGACCAATCAGAATGGGGAATGAGCCAGAATCCAGCCCTAGACTCTGTCCTAAGCCCCATCCCTTGACCAATGAGAACCAGGTTTGAGTGTGACATCCTATATTAGCCCCACTGCTTGCACTATAAAGATGGAGAGAGGGAGAGGGAGAGGGGTGTTTCTAGGAAGGCTCTAGGAGAGGGTTAGCAGGAGGAAAATGGGGAAGATGGAGGCAGAAGTTTAGAGGGTGGTAAAAAGGTCAGAAGAGAGGTTAATTGGAGGGTAAAAACAGACACTACAAAACAATGAGGAAAAAAGAGTCAGAGAGAAAAGGAGAGAAGAAAACTTTCAAGCAGAGAAAAACTAAAAATAGTAAAGGGTTGACCTAGTGGAACTCTGTTACATTATTTTATATCAAGTTTGATGCCAAAATGTTGCAGTAAAATACGCACTCATGGCATGTGGCCAACCCCAAAAGTTCCAAAATCATGAGTCAAGCTCCAAAAAAATCACACTATTAGCTTAAAATTCATGGGATTTTTTTTACAAATACATTTTTGGTTCTTTTTCTTTGTCTTCTGGTTTTTGAGACTGGTTTTCAGGCTCTCTCTGCAACCACAAGGGCTAGAAACTTAGCTTTCATTTTTAAAAAGCGAGGGGCTCACTTATTCACATTATTCCAGGAGCTGTGACTTTAAGAAAAAACATCAAATATAAAAATTTGTGATAAAGTCATATGATGGCAACAATATTATATGTAAGCAGAGTCAGGATGAGCTCTACCCTGACATCTGGTGGTGAATTCTGGTGAGTTGTGCAAAAGAACTTCAGGGGCTGATCTTGTTTGCATAGGCACACCCACCCCGCCTAACATGAGCCCACAGCTGCCCAAATGGTCACTTTAGCTGCTGTGGGATCCCCAGTTTCTCTGTTATTGGGGCAGGAAGAATAAACTGTTGTTACCCTGACTATATGAATCAATGACAGTGGAACTATTTTATGACAAAGGGACTGACCATCAACTAAGTAGCATTCGCTAGACAAGGGACATGGGTTCCAAAACAGTGAATTGAGAGAGAGCGAGAGAGGGGGGCCTGGGCAACCCCAACCCTCTGCTCAAGGGTAAGTAGTCTCATAGCCATCCAAGGCTGTGATCAAGTGTCTTGATGTTTTTCGTCTTTTGGACTTCAGATGAAAACCTTGTCTGTGTCTCTTGGACCTTGAAGTAAAAATATCATCTAAATTATATAAGAGCTAATTTTGATTTTATTAGAAATCTGGTTACAAGCTGCTGAGCTGAATTCACTTTGGGCACAGAGGTTCCCCTACTACAAGCTGAAGTCACTGAAGAGCTAAAATTACTGAGTGTTGTTGGGAGGAGGGGCTGAAAATATATTGCTGAGTGGCTGATGGCGCAGAGCAGTTTGCAGGACACCTGGTGGAGTGGAGTGTCGAGTGGAGCATTTCATGGGACAGGTGGAGCGGCTGGTGGGATGGCTGGTGGACCGGAGCGGCTGGTGGAACGGCTTGCGGTGAAGGCTGCAACAGAACCCCACGGAAAGGCGGGGCAGTCAGCCTCAGATCATGTAAGGTGCCCCTTAACACCCCCTGCACCTCCCCATTCCCACCCAGGCTGGGAGGTAAAACTCTGCAGATAAATTTTTGAACTCTGGGGCTGCACTGACCAGGGACAGAGACTTTTGGGGTGTGGGACTTTGGGTGATTTTTCGGGTTGCTGGACTTAAGACCCTCAGGGGAAAAGAACACTGCCAAACTTACTTGAGGGTGGGTCTGTTGCTCATGGTTTGTGTTATGAATCCTGTTTGTGGTGTTTCCCCAACATAATGCCGCATTGTTTCCCTCCTTTATTAAAAGGATTTTTCTACACTCAGACTCTGTGCTTGTGAGAGGGGAAGTATTGCCTCTTAGAGGCACCCGGGGGGTGGTGTGTAATTGTCCCAGGTCACTGGGTGGGGGCTCAAGCCAGTTTTGCACTATGTTATTGAAACGGAACCCCTGGATACTGAACCAGGCCCTTGTTGCTGCCAACTCAGATGGGCAGAAGGGTTACATATATATCAGACAACATGACTCCATAGGACAATGGGGTCTCTGTAGCTTGGTTAGGAATGGTAGGTGGGTATGGGAGTCATCTGTCCGGAGATTAGAGGAATAACCTGATTTTTGTTTACCTCAAAATCTTTATTGTAAAATAATGGGTTTTCAGTCCTCCTTTAATTGCAAATCTGAATGCAAACTTAATTATAGAATTGCTAGCACTGCCTCCACAAGTTTTTCCCCAGTGTTGATGCTAGGTTTTAGAATACTTCATGCTTGCAGCTACCTGAAATAATCATATATATTTAAGGGTCCTGTGGTTTTGATGCACATCTGTTTTCGCAGTACATTACCGGATGCACTAGCAAATTATCCTAGCACAGAAGTCCAGATGAACACCAGATGTCAAGATGTCTGGGTGGCGGTGGCTAGTTCATGCCACTGATCACTGCTGCCTGTGCTACCACAGCTACGCTACTATTTTTAGTGCACTAGCAAAGATCAGAGCTAGCATGAATGTGTGTATGTGAGCTCCCAGCTCCAACTGCAGACAAAGCCTAAGACTTCTAGGGCAGAGAGCTACTTATCAATGAATAGATACTAGGGGTAGTGATGAGGGGTCCAAGCACAGTGTCTGATTTGAGGAACTGTGTCTGGGAAATTCAGGAAGCTGACTACCCAGGGCCCGGAGTTACCCAAGCAAAAATGCAAAGGCCATGAAGAGCTGTGGGGAGGCGAATTCCTGCAACCCCCCTCATGGATACATACTTGGAACAGCTAGCTCATGCCACTGCTCGCGCTACCGTAGCTACATCACTATATTTAGCACGCTGGGTCGATGAGAGCTAGTGCAAGTGTGTCTAGTCACTCTGGGAATCGCACTCCCAGCTCTGAGTGCAGACGTAGCCTTCATGTGGGCAAAAGACTGTGGGAGTCTCTCATGAATATGAGACTTTCCCACCCCAATCCAAGATTTACATGGAAGACACACAAGAAATACAAGCCAGCCTCTGGAAAGCATTACTCTAGGCACCAGCCACCAATCCAGTGCAACTGAGTTTCAGCCACAGCACACAAAATTACTACAGACACAGGCACACCTCAGGATCAAAGCTCGTGTTGATTAAAGCAAGGTTAGTGGCTTAAAAGATGTTTATCAGCTTCAATTAGATCCTTATAATAAATATATATATATAATAATTAATAATAATCCCTGACCTGGTCTGCATCCCCAGAGCCTGGCTATCTGACACTGCAGCCTGGGACCTGGATCATTTCATGCCTTCCAGCTGACACTGTGCCCTACAGACCCAGACTAGGCAGTTCCCGGGGCAGAGACCCAATTTTATTGCCACCCAGCTTCAAATGCAAAAGAAGCTCCTTTGTAACAAAATCCTTTGAGTGCATCTACTTAATCTGAGAGACTAATGACAAGCGCAATAAGACATCCCAATAGCACAGATCTATTACCTACAGAGAGCTCAAGTTTTCTGGAGGAGTTGAGAGAGACATTGACTGACATGGTGATGCAGTTCCTGAGGCTCCTCATTCTTGGAGGCTTAACAATTCACACTGACAATACACCTGATCCAATGCACAAAACTTTCTATTTGCCCTGTTCTCCTTTGGATTATCACAGACACAGCCGGTCACATCCTGACCTTTATAATGAACGTGGATCACTCCTCGATGCCAGTCAGATTACCACCTCCAAAAGAGAAAGAACATAAGAACAGCCATACTGGGTCAGAGCAAATCTCCATCTAGCCCAGTAGCCTGTCTTCCAACAGTGGCCAATGCCAGGTGCCCCAGAGGGAATGAACAGAACAGGTAATCATCTAGTGATCCAACCCTTGTCACCCATTCCCATCTAATAGCCATTGATGGACCTGTTCTCCATGAATTTATCTAGTTATTTTTTTTAACTCTGTTCTAGTCTCAGTCTTCACAACATTCTCTGGCAAAGAGTTCCACAAGTTGACTGTGCGTTGTGTGAAAAAATACTTCCTTGTGTTTGTTTTTAATCTTCTGCCTATTAATTAATTAATTAATTTCCAGGCAAGAAGGTCTTATCATCATGATCCATCCTAGAGAACTCATTGATTCAGTTAGACTCACAAAGCACTGATGCCCTAGCCCAGCAGCCAAGGACTAGAAGAACCAGTGAGACATCACAGTCACTGACTGACCACAGCCATGAATACTTTGGTTCTGAAGCACTTCCTTCCCATATGGCCCTCACAGAGCTTTGTGGTTTCTTCTTCCTGTGACAGATGATACAAGAAGGCAAGAAAACCCAAGTGCCAGTGTTGAGAACACTCAAGAAGATACAACAAAGTATCTGAACAACAAAGTTTTCTTTGCCTGCTCCTTGGCCATGGAGAAGACCAAGAGATCCTCATTCTTCTCTTCCGTAGCAACCACCAAGTCTTCATCTATGCAGTTGGACTATGCAGTTCAGACTATGGGGGTGTGAATTGCAACAGCACAGCATTCTGGTGCATGCAGCTCCCCAATGTGGATGGTCCTAGTGCAAACTAAGAGGTACCTAGCTTGTGTTAACATAGTCCTCTTCAAACAGGACTATGTTAGCGCGAACTAGGTACCTTTTTGTTTGCACCTGGGGGAGTTACAACACAGAAGTTTGGTGCATGCTACACTTCACACCCCTGTGGTCTGAACTGCAGGGCTGTGTAGACAAGTCCCAAGTCACACCCCACTGAACTATTTTGGATTGTCAATAACATTGCTAACCTAGGCCTGGTCTACACTAGGACTTTAATTCGAATTTAGCAGCGTTAATTCGAACTAACCGCTCAACCGTCCACACCAGGAAGCCATTTAATTCGAACTAGAGGGCTCTTTAGTTCGAATTTGGTACTCCACCCCGGCAGGTGGAGTAACGCTAAATTCGACATGGCTAGCTCGAATTAGGCTAGGTGTGGATGCAAATCGAACTTAGTAGCTCCAGGAGCTATCCCACAGTGCACCACTCTGTTGACGCTCTGGACAGCAGTCCGAGCTTTGATTCTCTGACCAGCCACACAGGAAATGACCCAGGAAAATTTGAATTCATTTTCCTGTCTGGGCACTTTGAATCTGACGTCCTGGCTGGACATCGGGGCGAGCTCCGCAGCACCTGCAATGCTGCAGAGCTCTCCAGCAGAGGAGTTCTTTAGGAAGTGCGGGGCCCGATTCAAACAGTTTCGACTGGGCCCCGGCAGGGATGACTAAAAAAAACACGTAAAAAAACCACATGGGGCTTGTACTCATCGGGTGGTGCTCCTAGTCTTCGGCGGCGGGTCCTTCACTCACTCTGGGTCTTCGGCGGCACTGAAGGACCCGCCGCCGAAGTGCTGCCAAAGACCCGGAGCGAGTGAAGGACCCGCCGCCGAAGACCTGGAGCGCCGCCGGGTGAGTAAAAATTAAAAAGGAGCCTCTAGCCAGGGAAGGGATTCTCGGCCACTTGCCCCCTACTTCCCCGGCGGCCCTGCCACTGGGTGCGGGGCCCTCTTAGGCGCGGGGCCCGATTCGGGGGAATTGGTGGAATTGGCCTAAAGCCGGCCCTGGACAGAGGATACAGCCGTGATGCAACGCAGCACCGCGTGAAAATCAAGGACCCCAGACAAGGCTACCAAAAAATCAAAGCGGCAAACGGACGCTACGGAGCCTGCAACCACTGCCCCACCAGTGACCGTGGACTCTGACTATGGGACAGTGTCGATGGACAGTTCCTCGGCGATGTTCACGGACGGGGAAGATGAGGAAGGGTTTGTGGAGGACGAGGCAGGCGACAGCGCTTACAACGCTGGTTTCCCCGACAGCCAGGATCTCTTCATCACCGTCACGGAGATCCCCTACCAACCCTCCCCGGCCGTTAACCCGGACCCTGAATCAGCGGAAGGAGCTGTCGGTAAGTGCTTTAAACATGTAAACTTTTATTCTTAATATAACAGGAATCTGAAGTATGTGAAAAGGAGGTCTCTCTATATATGGGGATAGAACAGAAATCCTCCTGGGAGATCTCCACGAAGCTCTCCTGGAGGTATAAAAAGCCTCCGCAGGAGGTTCCTGGGGAGAGCTGCCTTATTGGGTGCTCCGTGGTAGCACAGTTTTCCGCGCCAGGATTTCATGAGGTACTCAGGGAGCACTGCCTCCACGAGCACGGCTGCATAGGGCCCTGGTTCGTGCGAGCTATCACGCAGCATGCGCTCTATATCTCCTTCAGTGACCCTCCTCAGGGTGATCTCACTCAGAGACTCCTGCATCTAATTAGGGTAATTACTGTAATGTTACGCCTGGTCCAAAGTATTTTTAAAAAATCTACGAACACACGGCATAGCACAGACTCAGCACGCAGCTGCGTGACGAGCGTAACGGAAAGCCAAAGAATATAATGGACGCTCATGGAGGGAGGGGGGAATGAGGACGCAAGGTATCCCACAGTTCCTGCTGTCTCCGAAAAGTATTTGCATTCTTGGATGAGCTCCAAATGCTTCTAGGGTCAAACACAGTGTCTGCGGTGGGTCAGGGCATAGTTCAGCAATTTGCGCACACACCACACCCACCACCAGAAGTGAAAATAATCCTCTGTTGAGTCTTTTACATGTCACCCTATCTTTACTGAATGCTGCAGATAGACGCGATGGTGCAGCACTCAACACCAACATCCTTGCTCCCCCCACGCTATGGATGGCTGATGGTACAAAATGATGGAAATCCGTCCTCATCATCAGCCTCTTGGCACATGGGGCAGTGCAAAAGGGCTGGTAACCATGCCGACTAGTATCAGTAAGGTCGATCAAGGGCGCCTGTCCCTAATTTTTGATGGCTGATGGTACAATATGGCTGGTAACCGTCCTCATCATTGCAACAGGGGGCTGAGCTCCATCAGCCCCCCCCCCTTCATTGTAAATAAAAGATTCAATTGCCCCTGGACTAGCAGAGGGATGATGGGCTCCTTCATCCACACTCCTTAATGTCCTGCCTGGACTATCATTGCAGCTGGAGGCTTCCTTCCAGTCATTTCTCACAAACAAGTCACTGTGTCTTATTCCTGCATTATTTATTACTTCATCACAGAAGTGGGGGGACAATGGTATGGTAGCCCAGGAAGGCCGGGGTAAGAACGGAATGAACAGGTGGTGTTGTTGCAGGAGCACCCCCTGTGAATAGCATACAGCTCATAATTTATGCAGGATCGGACACAGAGCAGCTGTGCTCTCTGGTTCTATGATACAGTGGTTCTCTAGTACACTTGCCCATAATCTAGGCAGGACTGATTCTATTTTTAGATACCAAAAAGGAGGGATTGACTCAGGGAGTCATTCCCAGTTTTTGCTTTTGCGCCCCTGGCTGCTCGGCCAGGGGCACTTATGACAGCAGCAAATGGTGCAGTGCAAAAGGACAGGTAACCATGCCCATCTTATTACCATCTTATTACCAATTTATGGTATGGTTGATGGTACAATATGGCTGGTAACCATCTCTGCTGTCATGCAAAAGCAAACTCATGCTGCTGTGTAGCGCTGCTGGCCCGCCTCTGTCAGCGGCATCTAGTACACATACGGGGACATACACAAAAGGCAAAACAGTGTCCATGGTTGCCACGCTATGGCGTATGCCAGGGCAATTCTGGGAAAACGGGCTTGAAATGATTGTCTGCCATTGCTTTCCCGGAGGAAGGAATGACTGGCGACATTTACCCAGAATCCACCACGAAAATGATTTGTGCCCCAGCAGGCACAGGGGTGTCGAAGAAAAACTCAGTTCTCACTTTTTGTTTGGGTGCAGCAAAATCAAATTCTTTATTATTTCTCCAGTAATTACCATGGAGGGAGAGAGTGCCATAGGACACAGGGTCCTGGACAGGTCTCTCAACTGGTAAACAATCACAGCAAGCCTTTATACCTTTTACAGACAATTTCTAACAATAATACAGACAGTAAAAAGCAACAACTACATTTTGTTTATACATAGCAAAAAGGCTTATCTTATTTGTCTCAATCCTAAGAAAAGCAAGCCTGCATTTTGGTTAGTGATTGCAAGGTCAAAATAACTTTGTACACAGTTCCTGTCCTGTCGCCTCGCACTATCTTTGCTCCTACAAGTCTTACGTCATTAAGGTTACAGTATGGCCTGACTCTTGCTAACTAACATTCATTAAGATCTCTTCAAATCCTTGTTAATTATTTACTGGCTTCCACACTCCCCCCTTTTGTACTTCTAGTACAACAAACAATTTCAAATCTCAATTCGCATGAAACCAGGGACTTCAAATTCTACAGCAAACATGTCAACCGTCAGGGGACGTAATGACAATGCATAATTAGCATAAACATGAAAGGTATTGCTATTCTTATGTTATTTACAACAACAACAACAACAATATAATCCTAAATTAACTAACAACACTACAAATAATAACAATCCTATAGGAATAACATAATGGGACTATTGTACAATCGTGAACACAAAGCACAAAACATCATACCTAGTACATAAAGTAAACACTCTATAAGCTGTATGAAAGGCATTCCTTCCATCTTGATATATATTCTAAAGCATGGGAATTTGCCCTTGCAATTCAGAGATTCTTTGAACCTTTGGTAACAATGAAAGCAAATTTTGAAACTGATCAGGCACCATTCTAATCCAATCAAAATATACCTGAAATCTAAGAGCTACATGTAACATTCTATCTGCAGGCCAGGAAATGATAGGATTGCCTGCAGCAGTGGTAAGATCAATATGTATATCCTGTATAGTGGTGGCATTAACGCACACACAGCTATCATTAGCTTGAAAAAAAATGGGTGTCCCGTCAGGGTAGTTCCTTGACCTCCACCCTCTCAACAAATATTGTCATAAACAGTGACAACTTCCCCTAGCTTCAGTTTATAGATACACTGAGCTGTGGTGGTTCTAACGGCCAAAATGTCCATTGACTCTCTATTCTTATCCAAAATGTCAGGTGTCATTCTAGGGGTACTGTCTAGAAATCAGTTGGAGATACCAGGTGGTCTAATTTCCCCAGAGGTCTTGGTAAACAATTCAGTTCCACAGGCATCCTCCCCATGGACCCAGCAGGATTCGGTATGTGGGAGCCCACACCCACCCTAACCGGTCCATATGCTTGGAAGGAGCACTGTGAATGTCCACACTTCCATCCAGAAAGTGTCCAAGTATGTCTTCATGACCACAGATCAGATGGTACTCCTGACGTGTCTGGAAGGGCAGTGGGCCAAGTCTAGTCCAGATCCCACTGCAATGCCTTCCCAGCCTCAGTGATATTCAATACCATCTCTGTCAGTAACTTCTGGGTCATAGAACTAAGGGTGGAAATGACATGTAACTCAGCAACTCCAGCCTGTACTGAAGATAGCTGAGCTTCAAAAATAAGACTAGTGGCCTTTTCTAGTTGCCCCAATTTCTTATCATGTTCTTGGCCTGGAAGAGTAGTCCAAATGGCTACTACACTATTGGCTCCAGCCCACAGGGATCTGGTCAATTCCCTTTTTGTCCAGAGGAAATAATCCAGGCCTTTTTGTTATGCTAATCTAATGGTAGCCCCTTGTGAGCAATCTGGGTATGTAGAAAACTGGATAAGGGCAATGTCAGGTAAAATCCAATTAGGGAGGGCAATACATATTGAAGGATTTATCCAGAACACAGGGCGCAGCCTGTAGAATAAACCCCAAAATCCAATTAATACCACAGTCCCAAGCATGGGTCCCACAAAGTTCTTCCTGCCAGTATGTAATTCTTTGTTTCTTCACCAGGGTCAGTTCTCAGTGTCCTTTTCAGTCAGGAATTCCTGGATTTTGGCAATGTCAGTGGAATGAGTGCTTCTTCTTCTTTCCCAAAACAATCAAGGTTTAGCATCCTACAGGGGAGAGGTTTCTAGCACATATCACCCTGTAATAGCTGTGCTTTTTTCTAGAAGTCTAAAGGCACAGTCGGTCTGTCAGTGGACAAGGGAGCTTTTTTCCCTGCTGTCCAGAAGCACAGTAGAACTAGAAGAAAGAATAGGCTAATCATCAATAGGAAAATTCTTCTGATGTGGAGGGGTCTTTTTTTGCAGTGAGAATCCTGGGTCCAAGCAGTCAGTCTGTGGCACTTCACAGCGGTATAGTCAGCAGGACTTGGAAAGGGCCTTTCCAGCATGGAGCCAAGGCAGTCTTTTGCTGATGGATCTTTAGGTAGACCCAGGCTCCTGGTTCCAACGAGTGGCAAGGTTGCACAGGATCCTTTGGTAGTGCTTCCATCACCTGTGTATAAAAAGACTTAACACATTTCATTAGTGCCTGACAATATTTAAGCATTATGTTATCCAGCAAATGAATGTCCATCTGAGCTGGGGTTAGTGGGGGTGCAGTTGGTAGTCAGCATTGGGTGTCCTGTCAAATTTCATGAGGGCTGAGTCCAGTCGTTCGATTGGGAATGGTTCTCATACACATCAGTGCCAAAAGAAGGGCATCCGGCCACCTTAAGTTCGTTTCAGCACAAATCTGGGCCAGTTTATTCTTTAAAATCCCGTTCTGGCGTTCCACTGTCCCAACTGTGGGTGGTGAGGGCAGTGAGTTGCACATAACTCCTTTACAATCTGTCCAGTAAAAATGAATTCCACGATCACTGTTGATACCCACAGGGATGGCAAAACGTGGCACAAAATCTTTAAGCAAAATGTCATAACAGTCCTGACACCTGCTTTCCTGCAGGGAAAAGCTTTAACCCAATTGGTAAATACATCAACTAAAACAAATACATATCCATAACCACAACATGTAGACATCTAAATAAAATCAATCTGAATATCTACAAAAGGTCCCCAAGGAGGAGAGTGGGCTGGCCGCTGCACACCAATCTCGTGTAATTGCAGCAACCATTCCCCCCCCCCCTTTCCCTTGGTAGGCAGCCAAGCGGTGTCCTTGACTGGGGCCAGCGCATGTTAGCCATTCTCTTTTTTCTCCCTTCTTTGCGTTTTTTTTTCTTTTTTTTTTTCGTTAACATACAAAGAAAACTGTTACCCTTTACTCATACACCTTCTTTTATACCATGAACACATAAACATTACTGTTATACAGTACATTAGTCTTATTAATCAAGTATGCCACATAAATAACCACATAAGTATGTCACTAAACTAACCTTATTACAGAACTTTGGAAGAACAAGCCAGGACAAGCACACCCACTTTGAGAAGTTCACTTAATATAACTTCTAGTCCAATAGCTATCCACCATCCCCAGCCCTCTGGCTAAAAGTCTGAGGTAGCCAGAAGGATCCCTCGTACAATATGGGGAGTGGGTTAACTTTTCATGTCCTTGCTTCCAAAGACTGTCAGTATGATTTTAACAACAATTCTCAATTAAAAGATTTGGCCAATGTAGTTTCTTTCTCTTACTGAAGAAAATGTATTAGACTTTAGTATATCATATTTTTCTGATATAACTAAACACTTTGTATTCTAAGTTGAACAAAACAAGTATCTGCATTGCAATGCAACATTTTCGCTTGATGTCAAATCAGACCATCTCATGAAAATATTAAACACAACAATTCTGGCCCAAACACGACAAGACAGAACATAGAACACACAACATAATTTTTTACTGTGCCAGTAAATCAAGGTACATTGAATGCTGTGTAGCTGGCATTAATGTTCTTTGATTATCTGAAAGACAAAAACAGAGGTCCACCCCTTCGGGGCAGTTAAATACTTAAAATATACAAATACCCTTGTTGATTCTAGGCAAAACAGAGGAATTACCCCATATTTTCTCGTATGTGCTTCTTAGACAGCCCTGGTTCAGCGGCCTCTACCTTATCAGTTAGTTAATTTGCATTAACACAGATGCTCTCTGGCTTGCTTTTTTTTTTTTTTTTTTTTTTTACTGTTAACTCCTGCTTTTAAACACTGAAAGAATACCATCCCCACGTATAGTGCCTGTAGGGCCTAATATAATTTCATTACATAGCACTGTATACATTCTTCAACTGATTTAACAAAATCGTTCATAGCCAAATGAGTGCAATCTAATAATTTCTTTGCCTGAATTCATTCACAAACACATCAAAGACACCAAAAACTGTTCTCGTTAGCTTTTTCACAAAGTTCAAGTGCTGTTCCCCCCAGCAAACACAGAGTCAATTTTTCATTTTCCCTTAAAAATCAATTGCTTTTTTCCTTCCAACAGCCACTTTACCAATGCAAATCACCATTCCAAATATCCTTCTGAGTATTTGAAATCTTCATGCTTATATTCACTTACTCCTTCTTTCCACTACACCCTCAAAAGTTTCCAACCTGTTTTCCAAACACTCTGTCTGTTGCCCTCCCGCTTGGGCCCGATCCTTTTTTCCTCACTGAATCGTCCCGTCCATGGACACTAGCTTGTTCCACAACCAGTTCTTAGCTAGGAGGGTGGGCTTCACAACTAGCTCCCACCCTTCTGGTCTCGTCCCCAAAACATTCTTACTCACAAGACTACCTGAATCCTTCCTAGTAAGGCTTGCCACCTGGGCAAAAATACATGGCCATTCACTTAACACATAATCCAAACCCCTTTGGGGTCTACCCAGAGACCCACCCATTTGTCTGCTGACACTTAAACAGAAAAGAAAATTACACAGAAAGTAAAGAAAATTACAGTCTAAGCCAAACTTTTCTACTTCTATTATATTGTCCGCTACGGGGGGGGGGGGGGGGGCGGGACGGTAAAATTTCAGGACAACCCCAGAGCTTCATCGCACACATGGCTTCCACCCTGAGGAATTACGAACGAGAAGTTCAGTTCCGCTCACACACCTAACGCCCAAATGAACAGAGCAGAAAAACATCAGTAACCGGTTAAACAAAACAGAGCCAAAGCTAAATAGTGCACCAAAACCAAATAGTGTTTCTTATTCTATTAAAGCTCACCTATAATCATGCTATTCTTAACACAAAACACCAACAGTACCAAACAAAGCAAACATAAACTAACAAGGGTAAAACAGATAGATGGTGTAAATTCTACAGTGCCCCCCATTCTTAATTGCTCACCAAACTGTGACAAATTCCTGTTACTAATTATCCCTTATGTCAGGTGATCAAACTGACATTGCATATAATCAAATTTTAAAGCTTCATTAAAAATAATAAAACAACAATGGAGAGTGTTGGGAATGCTCCCACATCACTCAGGAAAAATATGAATGCCCCAAGCCTTAAGCCACTTTAATACTTACACATATCCAGACTGGCATGTCTGTGTATAATGTTCAGAGAAGGGAAATAGGTGGACGGGAGATTATCCTGTATACAGCTTGTCCAGCATTTCCAACATGCTTCCACTCTTGGGATGGCTGTTCTTTTACACCCTGGAATCTCCTGCGGCGTCTCTTTCAGAGATTCCAGTTCAGGTCAGCTGCCTGTCCGGCTTCAGGGTTGCAAAAACTGTTGGATCTCACTGAACCGTTAAGCTTTGCAAATGCAATCTCAGTTTTGTAACTTATACTGCTTTTTGGTTTGCCTTTTTTTATTTTCCACAACCAGCTGGGGCTGAAGCAGTTTTACTTAGCACTTAGCATAGTCCGCACTAATTCATGACCTTGAACACAAAACAACTTCTCCTTTATCTCAGGGCTAAGCCGAATTTCAAATTAACCCGTTCCTAGACAAATTGCTCACACTGTGACAGAGGTTTTTCTCTGTGATTAAAGCTCCACTGAGATATATGATCTTATCTAGATTGAAGGTACCTTCTAATGGGCATTGTTTAAATGAATTTTCACGCGTATACAGATTCCAATCATTTAAATACCTGCAGGTTTTAGGACCATAATGTACGTACATGTAATATGCTGGGGCACCCTTAAGGGGTAAGGTGGAATATTTAGACTGTCCCTTACCCATTTTCCACTCACACAGGAGAGACTCACAAGGAAAGGGGAGGGAAGATGGGTTCACACACTCCTAGACCCAGGCAGCTTCCTCGCCGGACTATGCCAGGCTGAGTCAGCCCACCGTGGGTCGGATCTCCTAAAGATCCACTAGTTACCGGGCTAGCCCGGTAACAGCCACTCACACTGGTGTACACACACACACACCAAGGCCTCCTTTTCTTCCTTTTTCTTTTTCTTTTTAACCTTTTTTCAACCTTTTTATCTTTTTTTTTTTTTTTTTAAACCATGATGCATCTTTACCTGGTCCGGACCAATACCATGAGGCGGTATGACAACCCCTCTTGAGGCGGTAAAAACCCCTCAGCACCGGTGCATTCTAATGCATTTACCTATGCATTACCTTATGCATTACCTTATGCATTTCTTAGGCCAACTCAGCAGTTCCCAGTACTGCTATAAACTAACCTTATTGGGGCCTCTCCCAATACCACTTTGCATCTGATCCTGCTGCACAGTCAATAAGTTCAGATGGCGTGAGCCCAACAGAGAGACAGACGTCCTCAGGGACAGTCCTCCTCCGATACCCCAATAGAGATTTCAAAAGGTCTCATACCTCTCATGTGGCGCCATGGGGTTCAAAGGGGAATGATCCGTAGTAGTTGTCTGTGGGTCCGTGGGCGTTGCCATCCCGGACGAGCCCCCAAATTGTCGAAGAAAAACTCAGTTCTCACTTTTTGTTTGGGTGCAGCAAAATCAAATTCTTTATTATTTCTCCAGTAATTACCATGGAGGGAGAGAGTGCCATAGGACACAGGGTCCTGGACAGGTCTCTCAACTGGTAAACAATCACAGCAAGCCTTTATACCTTTTACAGACAATTTCTAACAATAATACAGACAGTAAAAAGCAACAACTACATTTTGTTTATACATAGCAAAAAGGCTTATCTTATTTGTCTCAATCCTAAGAAAAGCAAGCCTGCATTTTGGTTAGTGATTGCAAGGTCAAAATAACTTTGTACACAGTTCCTATCCTGTCGCCTCGCACTATCTTTGCTCCTACAAGTCTTACGTCATTAAGGTTACAGTATGGCCTGACTCTTGCTAACTAACATTCATTAAGATCTCTTCAAATCCTTGTTAATTATTTACTGGCTTCCACAGGGGTCTCAACCCAGAATTCACAGAGACAGCCTAGACTCAGTTAATTGTTCGCCAAAATGTATCTTTGCAAGGAATTCACTCCCTGTTTCCCATCTCACAGCTTCCACTGTCTCCAGACCTGCCACAGCATCCCCCTCGCAGAGGCTGGCAAAGATTAGGCGGCGAAAGAAAAAGACAAGGGACAAGATGTTCGAGGAACGTATGGGCTGCTACCTAGCAGAGGCGGACCAGCAGAGCCAGTGTAGGGAGACCGTCTCTCTGTGCCAGCGCTCACACAGCGAACGGGTGGAGAGGTGGCGTGAGGAAGACAAGCAGGCGACTGAAACGCT
Organism: Mauremys reevesii; assembly: GCF_016161935.1. Taxonomy (NCBI): domain Eukaryota; kingdom Metazoa; phylum Chordata; order Testudines; family Geoemydidae; genus Mauremys; species Mauremys reevesii. The sequence continues at coordinate 14,832 of NW_024100761.1, read as the reverse complement.
GCTTGGACTAGTGAGGGAGCAAACGGACATGCTCAGGCGCCTTGTGGATGTTCTGCGGGACCGCAGGAGGACAGAGACACCCTGCAGTGTATCTGCAACCGCACTCCCCTGCCACAAAGTCCCATACCCCCCTCAACGAAAGTAATCAGGAGAAGGGGCGGCCGGGGACGTGAATACTGTCACTGCACCACAGCACAGTGCTCAAGTACCCAAAAGCTCTCATACCTTTGCCGAAGTCCTTCACTTCCACACTCACAGTAGTCCCAATCCCAGTCCCATCCCCTAACTGTGTACTTAATTAATAAAAATGCTTTGCTGTTAATTACTGTTTCCGTTATGTTTTTTCAAAGAAGACTGTGTTTGAATGGGGGGCGTGGGGAAGGGGGTGTTTAATTGCATAGGACAGTCACCTTTCCCAGGGTACAGACACGGGGGCAGGATCAGCAGCGGGTCACACACACGGTGCAGTCAGTAGGCACCCTGGTCGGTTTTTGGAGGTGGTTTCCAGGATCTGTGTGGGTGGGGGAGATGTGACTTTGCAGCGGGGGAGGGCGGTTACAGATCTTATACAGCGGTCCTTGTCCTGGACCGCTGAGTCACGCAGCTGAGGAATCTGTATCCGTCCTCCTCCACCACAAGGTCACATATCCGCCCGCACTCAGAATTCCATAAAGAGGAATGGCAGGCTCCATTGAAAGAAGCATTCCGGCACTGCAGACCGCTCTAGGAGCAGGAGCCTGTCATTCCTTGAGTTTAGAGGCGGTCTTTACATCACCGCACACCCTACCCAGCACAGCCTGCGTCCCAGGTTCAACCCTTTCACGAAAAGTCATGAATAAAGAAACCTTTGTTAAGTAATAATGGGACATGTATTTTATTTTTACACGTGTGCTGGAAGTGGGGTAACGGGTGAACGGGTATGTAACCGAAGAGGAGAGTCAACAGTAACTGGGTAAAGAAACAGGGGCAGGTTCAGCTTCTCTGTAAAGAAACTGAACAGTCACAGGTCACGCTGCTCGCTGCTCGCTGGTATTTGAAGAGTTCCTTGTCGCTGTCCCAGGCGCCTGTATAGGGCTTCATGAGCAAGTGCATTAGCGGGCAGGCTAGGTCCCCGAGGATGACTATAGGCATCTGCACATCCACAACAGTTATTTCGTGGTCTGGGAAGAAACTACCTTCCTGCAGGCGTCTGAGCAGCACACAGTTCCTGAAAACACACGCATCATGAACCTTGCCCGGCCACCCGACGTTGATGTTTGTAAAACGTCCCCTATGGTCCCCCAGTGCTTGCAGCACCATTGAAAAGTGGCCCAATTTCTCAGCAGCTGACTGTGGAAGAGGTGGACGATAAAGTGCGAGGAGGAGAAAACGGCGATGATCGCAGCGGGCTCCATGCTTGCAGTGCTGTGGCGTCCGCGCTGTCACTGACCAGAAAAGTGCATGAACAGATTGCCCGCAGGCGCTTTCAAGGAGGGAGGGAGGGAGGTTGTGATTGACGGTTCAATGACGACACTTACCCAAAACCACCGTCGACACATTTCTCCCCCCAGCAGGCATTGGGGGCTCTACCCAGCATTCCAATGGGCAGCGGGGACTGCGGGAACTGTGGGATAGCTTCCCACAGTGCACCACTTCCAAAGTCGACGCTGGCCCCGTGAATGTGGACTCAGAAATTCGAATTAGTGTATTTAGTATGGATACACAAATTCGACTTCATAAGGTCGAATCCACAAATTCGAACTAAGTTGATTCGAAATAGTCTTGTAGTGTAGACAAGGCCCTAGATGCCTCCTAGCTCCAGAGCCCAGCACCATTCGGCGTGAGGAACTGTACCCACTTCACAGAGAAGATCTTCCACATCCAGGATGGCCTCTATGGCCATCAGGGACAACACAAAACCCTCCTCAGAATAGTGTTCATTCACAAAACAGGAATCCTAGATATGCTAGAGGAAATCTGAGCCTCTGTCTATGACTCCAATCCTTGATCTCTGTGACTAGTGCATGGCAGCAAGAGCCTAGGGGGGAGCGGGGCCTGGGGCAGATGTAACGAATCCATCACTTCCGGGACTGACCCGTCACTTCTGGGACTGATTGTGCTGGCCAATTCCACTGGCCCACAGGGCTCCCCAAAGTGCAGGGCCCGGAGCGGTCTCCCCGATTCACTGTACCTTAGGAATGGCTCTGAGCAAAAGCATCTAGAACCTCTACTAACAAATACTGTCATCGTCTGCTTTTGAGGACAGAAATCTGCTCCCCCAACCTGTAGAATGCAGTAACCTGGCCAGGACGTAAGAATCCATTGCTTGATATAACCAGCCTTACAAGTTTCAAAGAGAAACTTCTGAGCTTAAGTTCATCTGCAAATTTGACACCATCAGCTCAGGATTAAACAAAGATTGTGAATGGCTTGCCAACTACAAAACCAGTTTCTCCTCTCTTGGTTTTCACACCTCAGCTGCTAGAAGAGGGCCTCATCCTCCCTGATTGAACTAACCTCGTTATCTCTAGCCTGCTTCTTGCTTGCTTATATATACCTGCCCCTGGAAATTTCCACTGCATGCATCCGACGAAGTGGGTATTCACCCACGAAAGCTCATGCTCCCAAATGTCTGTTAGTCTATAAGGTGCCACAAGACTCTTTGCTGCTTTTACAGATCCAGACTAACACGGCTACCCCTCCGAAGCCTTACAAGTGAATGCCCAGTATCATTAGGTCTCCTATTTCTGAGCAATCTAGTCAAGCAGTTACTGAACATTTGCATCCAACTTCACTTGTCCATTGGCAATATCCAGCTGGGTTTTAAGCCTAGACACAGAACAGACATGGCATGTCAAGGCTGATGGAGAACCTCCTCCTGTCCACAGGCGAGAGGATTTTTGAAGCTTTTTACTGTCAGGGTCTGCAGAATGGGGACAAAGCCTACTCTTGTTGGAGCCAACAGTTAAATTTGGAGATGGGGTGGAGGAGCACCTTAGTATCGGGATGTTGTGTGCAGCAAAAACTGCTTTCAACAGGCTGAACGATGACGGGAGGACATGGGATGGAGAACTGAGAAGATTCAATGGCAGCCTGGGTGTAGGTGAGGGGATATGAGGAACTATAAATCAACAGTGAGGTCACAAGCCTGAATGGTGGGGGAGGATCAGGGATGGAGGGAGGAGCAGGAGGGGATCAAGGCAGCAGGAACTGACTTAAATGAATCTTATATTATTTTGTCTCCAGTTGGCTCAATGGGGTGGGAGGTGAATTCCCTCAGTTCTATAAGTGCTTTGAGATCCTCAGCTAGACGGTGCTCTAAGAGGGCATGTTATTTGGCTTCAGGAATAGAGACTGTTCCTGTCCCTCCCACCACCTACCCTACAGAGCAGGGGAGAGGAATGAGAAGTGGATGCGGGGGTGACTGCAGAGAAGGAGAAATTGTTCATAGAGGGATCAGAGCTGTCCTGGTTTGCAGGTGGTGATTTTCCTTCACTGCAAGGGTCCTCCTGGGTAGTGCCTCCTTCTTGCTCTCACATGTTTGAGGGTGGGGAGAAAGTGTCCCCAACTGAGGCATTAATAGGAGAGACTCAGATTTTAACCTCACCACATACCTGCAGGAAGTTTATTGTACCCCATCCACGCCTCCTGCCAAGGTCTTTACATAAAGGAAACTGGTCAATACTTACACTAGTCTCTGCAGTTTGCAGTTTGGCTGTTTCAGTCCTTCACACAGCAGCTGCACTCCCAGAGCTCCCAGTTGATTACCACTCAGGTCCAGATCTGTTAGCAGCTGGTTGGTGTTGAGAGCAGAAGAGAGCTCCCCACAACAAGCAGCTGAGACTTCACAAGCCTTCAATCTGCAGGAGATAGATGCACAGATTAGAGAATGAGCACATCTGACTATCCAGTCCTCTCCTCTCAATTGAAATTCCAGCATGGAAAGCCAAGAAGCATTTACCATAGTCCCCATGACCCTTAATCTAAGGATTTGCAACATATCAATAAACAAATGCATAGAGACTGGTGAGGAAAATGAAGAATAATGGAATTGTATAGGAAGCCAGTTGTAAATTATAGTTTCTCTTTCTTGTAGACTAAAAGTCTCAGTGCTTTAGAAAGAAATATCACCCAGATCAAGGAGACTATGACCAAAATAGACAAACTGAAGATACATTATCCTCTTGTATCAACCTAGCTGCATTTACACCAGTGGTTGAATTTTTAACTTATTTTTATTTTTATTGACTTTTCCACACCTATGAGCCTTGTAGCTATGTTGACCTAAATTTTAAGTGTAGATCAGGCCTTAAACATGATGGATAGATACTGAGGGCTTGTCTATACAAGGACATTGACCAGAATAGCTCCCTGTGGGACACACTCTTCCAGAATCAAAGTCTCTTTTCCTTTAAAACAATTACTCTGCTTTACCAGCTATTGGGATTCTCATCTGTTGCAAGCTGCAGAGTTGTCCATTAACATCCTGGGGATCTCAGAGGCATAAAGGTGGTTTAAATCCACTTAGCTCCACCCTCCCTCTGGAATGTGAGATCTTTGTTGCACCTCTTAAAAGCTCAGCAATGAATCTTAACCTTGGTGTTGGTAGCAGTGGGATTGTAAAAGAAAAGTTTACACTGGGGTCCTTCTACGGGCATCTGTTATGTCCATTAGACTGTGTTCCACAAGTGTGTGTTCAGCTAAGCTGAAGGTTAGGGTAGAGCATGGCTGCATTTTCAAGGGGCTGGTGAATCCCGAAATGCGGCTGTGAAACTGTTCTCGGTGAGCTTGGAGGGCCAGGGAAGTGCCTAGCTTCTATTTGCAGAAGCTGGGAATGGGCAACAGGGAATAGATCACTTGATGACCTGTTCTGTTCATTCCTTCTGAAGCACCTGGCAATGGCCACGGTTGGAAGACAGGATACTGGGCTAGATGGAGCTTTGGCCTAACTCAGCACTGCCGTTCTTATGTTCTTATGTGGTGTAGCTGTGAGGAACCCCAAATGTGGGCCTAGTGTAGAGAAAGGAGCTCTACACATCTATCAGCAGCATAGTAGGCTCAGAGAGGTGTGAAGTGGCCCATTCATCTCAATGAGACATTCTCAGCTGAATGAGAACACGGCATGGAGATGAAAACAGCCTGAAACAATAGCTCCGAGAGGTGTGAACTGCTCCATTCATCTCAGTGGGAATTCTCATTGCCCACTCCATCAGGTATTTAGCATTATGGTTTACTCATGGGAGGCAGGAAGAGGGGCTCAGACCCCCAGAAGTTTCATACATAAGTAACATAGACTGGGGTCTGGCCTATAGGCTGATTTAGTGTCCGACAGACAAAAGGAAGTTTCCGGCCCTCATGGCAACAGAGATCACCAATGTGAGCCAAGTTTGTAACAGATACATTGAAGTCAGCCTGAGTCTGCAGAGAGCCTGAAGCAATCACTCAGGAATGGGAACTCTCCTGTCCCCCAGTAATCTGACTGTACTATCAACTTTATTGCTCGCCAGTGAGATTTCAGTGCCAACATCAACTACTGAATCAATTATCATTGTAGCGGGTAGAATTAGGGGATTAGGGGATGGGAGCGAAGCCTGCTGGGTTGGGAACTGGAAGTTGCTGCAGGGAAGGAAATACAGAGAACACACAGGAGACAGCAGAAGAGAAAGCAGAGAGGGGAGGATAGAGAAGGAAGAGAAACCAAAGGCAGAAAAGCAATGGGCTTAAAGGTGAGCAGATTTTTCCACTGATGATGAATGCAATAATAAAGCACTAATCAAACAATAAATAGTAACAAAACATTTAGTTACTACATAAAGGCCATATTCTCAGCTGGATCTCTGTCATGAGGGGGGCATTCCACTGTGCATCACAGAGAAAATATAGTATTTATAGCCTGACCTATGGACTATAGGTAACCATAGAATTCAACACTCTTCAAGTGAGTTTGACACCCCGGCCTTACATGCTGGAGCATCTATGTACCTTTCTCATGAACACTCTGCGGGGCTTACAGCCAGTCCTGCCTCCCTAATGAATCTTAAGACTGTGGCCACCTTCTCTAAGACTATGACATGGTTATCAAGTGGCATATTGGTTACTGAAAAATTAGGCCCATCAATTGCTGGAATGTCACAGGTACCTGACGTAACCCAGAGAGCCTCGTCTATTATTAGAACAGCTACTGCAGTGGCTATTGTGACAATAGTGACTAAATGCTTTTCTATTACCCAGAGGGGCTGTGTGTCAAAGGTCTTTCTACAAACTCCTGCCTTCCCTCTGCTGAGAATAGATTCACCTCCTACTGTGAGTACCACACAGGCCAGACACACCTCAGCCAGACAGGAGCTGAAAACAGTGAATGTTACAGTTCACACGCTGAGATGGCTACTCAAAAGGTGCACAAGGGGCGGGGAGACCACAGGAAGCCTTGTTTATAGGTTGGGCGTAATAATAGCTGCCTTTTATTCGATGTAAAAAATTAATTGAGCTACTTTATAGAATAGACTGCTGAAGCCAATACAGGCCTCTGTTTTGGCTTCACACAGGCCATGTGCATGGCTGGAGCAGGAGCTTACCATGTGGCACAAGGGGGTTCCATGACGATCTGATAAACCCAGGGCAGTGGGTTGATTTTGTCTGTGTACAAGAAAAGAACAGACAGAAATACCACAGAGCGAGAGACAGAAGGGCAGAACAAGGCACCCGAAGAAGCACTGGAGATGTTTCCCTAAGAAAAAGCCCAGAGAGAGCTTGTGGCATCTCTGTGTTGCTGAAAGAGGCGTGAGCTTTGAGCAAAGAAACTACTTCCTGTTTGATTCTTCCTGTGTCTGAGGAAATGGGACTGTGTGCAGTCTTCATAAACAAAACTGAATCAAAGATCAAAGATACCTGGATCCATCACCAATTTCTCCTTCTAGCAAACAATACACAGGACCCCAAATTTTGGCTAAATGCTCAAGTCAAAAAGGGATGACACCTCCCTCTCCTTGTGTCTTGTGCTGAGCCCCCCCCATAAACACAGTCTCCTTCTTCTTTCCCTACGTTAGGGGCAGAAGACTCACTAAAGGATGCAGGGAAGAGCAGAAAGGAGCCATGATAAAATACACCTGTATGTAATGGCCAGCAGAGGTGACTGGGTAAAACAAAAGAACATGCTGTACCTCCTGAAGGGGGGTTAGCTGCAGGCAAATTCCCCTCCCTTGGCACATGAAGGAGTTATAGGAAAAATTCTTCCTTCCTGAGACAGAATCCCTCCCACAGTTCCCCTGAGACGCACATCGTTCTCAGCGTGGGAATGTGTCTATAAGGGACGACTGGGAGATATAGGGTCATCAGGCTCCTGGGGCCTCTTGTGCTTTTATTAGTTGTAAATCAAAACAAGTGTAAAATTATTTTAAAAATAATTAAAATGATGATAAAGCGGGGCTTTTATCAAAGCGATTAAGATTCTGCAATAGTTTTAAATGCCAGGGACACATTAGGAATCATTTATATATGATGATTTATCCTTCAGATTCAGGGGGATTGGAACTACTGCTCCAATATGTGCCCATCTTTATTGATAAATTCCATTTACTGAATGTGACAGGCTAGCAGACTGTTGGGAGCCACTGAGACACCAGGGGCTGGAGGGACACTCAGTGTTCAGCCTCTTCGGGTATGTCTACATTGCAGCGAGTCCCAGGGCCTGGATTAACTGATTTGGGCTTCCAGGGCTTGTGCTACAGAGCTAAAAATAGCAGCGTAGATGTTCCTGCTTGGTCTGGAATCCTGCTTAGGGGGTGGATCTTAGAGCTCATGCTCCAGCCTGAGCAGGAACACCTATGCTATTATTTTTAGTCCTGTAGTATAAATCTGGATCAGTTGATCTGGGATCTGAGACTTCACTGCTGTGGGTCTTTTTTGCAATGTAGACACCCCCTTCATGTACCTGCAGGGAGCCAACATCTTACACCATCCTCACACTCCATGGATTCCTTTACAGAAAAAAAAGGGTAAATACTCACCCCAGTTTCTGCAGTTTGCAGTTTGCATGCCTCAGTCCCTCACACAGCAGCTTCACTCCTGATTCTCCCAGGCTGTTTCCTGCCAGGCGCAACTCAGCCAAGGTCTGTTTGGTACCAAGAATAGAGGAGAGATCCTCACAGCAAGCAGCTGTCAAATGGCAATCAGAAAACCTGCAAGAGACAGGTAAGCAGAGAGGAAAATGAGACCTTCTGTCTGTCCAGTCCCTGCTGTGGGTTTCTAGAAAGATTCTTTTATTTGGGAGTGGGAGTGGGGAGGGGGAAATCACAGAGCTGTAGTAATGGATGTTGGGGATCACATGATCATGTGTGGATTTCAATCCATGTGCATCTGTAGATCTCATTGATCCTGTATTCCACATATGAGTGTTTTCTATCTCTGAGCAGAAACACTTGGGCATCTGATAATAAGAAAAGACAGGGGTGGGGAGGGGAATTTCACTGGGAATTAATGCTCCTGCTGCTGCACTGGAAGGTCTATTATAGTTTTGTGGATGGGAGGAGCCTTTTCTTCTCTCTTGCTGCATCTTTTCAATTGAGGGCTCAGCAAATAAGACACCATCTATGGTAGACTTAAACATTCAGGATTCAGGGATGGTTCCACTTTACCAAGTCTCAAGTCCCACCCCTCTCTTGATCATACAGTAGAAAAGGCTGGAATTTCCCTAGAGAGCCCAGTCTCAGAGGGCACTAGACAGAGTGAGGTCTCTCTTTGCCACATACCTGAACAAGAACCTACCAGCCTTCTGCTGATAGCCTGAAGAATAGATAATGTTAGCAAGGGGGGCTCTCTCTACCTCCGGGAGAAGAATGCTCCTGTGGACCTTGGTACCAGCTCCTGGTGACACAGGCACTGGCACATTTCAGAAGAGACAAGGGTTCTATAACCCTCACAGCCTCATACTGCCCAGGCCAGGTATGGCTCTCAGCTCTGGTTCAGATGGCCAAAGCCGACTGCATTGGGCTGACTGGGCATGAGGCCACATGCAGGAGCAGGGGGCTCATGTCCTCCTAGAGTCATATCAACCATCTACCCGTGGAAAGGGGTTCTGGCAGGGTGCAAACAGGTCCACATGGCACCCTCTATTATCCTCACAGAAAAACAGTTTGACTGACTCCTTCATCAGCCTCTCAGGAAGTCCCATCCCTGCAGCCCTAATTATCCGGTTCATACAGGGCTTGACAGTTTTGAAATCCTGTGTCAGTGAGGTGTGTGTGTGTGTGTGTGTGTGTGTGTGTGTGACCGTACAAAATTACAAAGCCCATTTTGTATTAGCTGTTGAACACATGTCTGAACTTGCCCAGGACAAGCCAGTGAACAGCATTTCCTGAGCAGGAAAGGTGCTTGACAGGCAGTTGAAGGACTGTCACTGAGAAGCCATCAGGACTATGCTCTGGAGTCATTGACTGTGTTTGTCTCAACTTCTGGCCCACCCCCATGGAACAGAGGGGCCACAGGCAGGAAAAGCATGACTAGGAGAGGGTGCAGGGGCAACCCAGTGGGTCACATGGCAAGGTGACAGAGACCCCAGAGCTGCTCTGTTCAGGGGATGGGTATGACCATCATGACATATAAGCAGGATGTACAGTAGCGAGAGAGGACAAGAGGGACTCTGCCCAGCCTGAAACCCTGACATGCCTCGGACTTGTGGGAAGGGCCCGATAAGACTCAGGGAGGAGGGATCTCAGGACTTCTGTTGCTTTTCAAAGACCTGTAACCCCTGAGTGCTTTGAAGACAAAGTCTCTGATTAATAAGCCCCTGTGCCAAGCCTGTGTTCCTTGCTTTCCTGCCACATTATCCCTGAAGGTGACAAGCTAGAAGCCCAGAGAACCCACAACCAAGGTGGAGCGTTGGATCAGGGTGTGAGTCTCACTGGAGGTGGGACTTGGGAGATCTCAGACACTGATTTCAGGGCCTAGGGCAATGGGAAGGCAGCGCCTCACATTCCAAGGAAGGACATCAGACAAGAGGGCTGAGGAATGACCCCAAAGATCCAGACCTGGAAACAGGGACTAGACCACACCCAGGCTCACCTGGCTTAGAAGCAGGTGTCACCCAGTGATTGGGCCCCACTCACAACAGCCTGGCAATCCTCCAGAGTGGTACTGGGTCAAGTTGTAACACCTCCATTCCCCGGTGTCATGGGATAAAGCTGATGAAACCTCCTTTTGAATCACTTGACCCAAAATGGAGCTTAATTTCCTTACACGGAAAGTCATTTTCCTACCAACAGTGATTCTGGCTCAGAGTGAACAAGCTTCAGGCTCATGTGACTGGTCCATCGTGTCACATTTTACGAAGCTAAGGTGATAGTATAGACTCCTCTGAGATTCCTCCCCAGTGTGTCTTGAACTTACTAGTCTATCCATCCTGATAATTTTTTCCCTCATGCCTGCATGCCCATCTTAGTGGGGCCTTTCCCCAGGGACTTGATGTTCTATTTGGGGCAAATTAAAGCCCTTGGAAATGCCAACCAACATATTAGAAAAAAAAACACCTTTGTTTCATTTGAAACCAATTTGACACATTAGCTCATAGACTCATAGACTTTAAGGTCAGAAGGGACCATTATGATCATCTAATCTGACCTCCTGAACAACACAGGCCACAGAATCTCACCCACCCACTCCTGTAACAAACCCCTGACCCAGGGGTCCCCAATGCGGTGCCCGCGGGCACCATGGCGCCCGCAGGGGCATCTAAATGCGCCCACGTCCTGGCCAGCGGTGGAGCACCCACCAAAATGCCACCGAATTTCTGAGGCGTTTCGGCGGCGACGCCTCTCGATGACGTCACTTGTCGGCAGCAAGTGACATCACCAAGAGGCGTCGCTGCCAAAATGCCACAGAAATTTGGCAGCGACGCCTCTCGATGACGTCACTTGCCGCCGACAAGCGACGTCATCAAGAGGCGGCACCGCCGAAATGCCGCAGAAATTCGGCGGCATTTCGGCGGGTGCTCCACCACCGCCACGGTCCTTCATCTGGCACCCGCCAGACGAAAAGGTTGGGGACCACTGTCCTGACCTATGTCTGAGCTATTCAACTCCTCAACTTGTGGTTTAAAGACTTCAAGGTGCAGAGAATCCTCCAGCAAGTGACCCATGCCCCACGCCACAGAGGAAGGTGAAAAACCCCCAGGGCCTCTGCCACTCTGCCCTGGGGGAAAATTCCTTCCTGACCCCAAATATGGTGATCAGCTAAACCCTGAGCATGTGGGCAAGACTCACCAGCCAGACACCCAGGAAAGAATTCTCTGTAGTAACTCAGATCCCACCCCATCTAACACCCCATCATAGGCCATTGGGCATATTTACCACTAATAGTCAGAAATAGTTGGAAACCTTCATCTAATTAAAGTCTAAACTTCCTGATGGCCAGTTTATAACCACTTGTTCTTGTGTCCACATTGGTACTGAGCTTAAATAATTCTTCTCCCTCCTGGCATTTATCCTCTGATACATTTATAGAGAGCAATCATATCTCCCCTCAGCCTTCTCTCAGTTAGGCTAAACAAGCCAAGCTCTTTGAGTCTCCTTTCATAAGACATTCCTCAGATCATCCTAGTAGCCCTTCTCTGTACCTGTTCCGGTTTGAATTCATCCTTCTTAAACATGGGAGACCAGAACTGCACACAATATTCCAGATGAGGTCTCACCAGTGCCTTGCATAACAGTGCTAACACCTCCTTATCTCTACTGGAAATACCTTGCCTGATGCATCCCAAGACTGCATTAGGTTTTTTCACAGCCATATCACATTGGTGGCTAACAGTGATCCTGTGATCAACCACTACTCCAAGGTCCTTTTCCTCCTCTGTTACTTCCAAGTGACGCGTCCCCAGTTTATAACAAAAATTCTTGTTATTAATCCTTAAATGCATGACCTTGCACTTTTCACTATTAAATTTCATCCTATTACTATTACTCCAGTTTACAAGGTCATCCAGATCTTCCTGTATGATATCCTGGTCCTTCTCTGTATTGGCTATAGCTCCCAGCTTTGTGTCATCCACAAACTTTATTAGCACGTTCCCACTTTTTGTGCCAAGGTCAGTAATAAAAAGATTAAATAAGATTGGTCTCAAAACCAATCCCTGACGAACTCCACTAGTAACCTCCTTCCAGCCTGACAGTTCACCTTTCAGTATGACCCATTGTAGTCACCCCTTTAACCAGTTCCTTATCCACCTTTCAGTTTTCATATTGATCCCCATCTTTTCCAATTTAGCTAATAATTCCTCATGTGGAACTATATCAAATGCCTTACTGAAATCAAGGTAAATTGGATCCACTGCATTTCTTTTGTCTAAAAATTTTTCCCAAAGGAGATCAGGTTGGTTTGGCACCATCTACCTTTTGTAAAACCATATTGTATTTTGTCCCAATTACCATTGACCTCAACATCCTTAACTACTTTCTCCTTCAAAAATTTTTCCAAGACCTTGTATACTACAGATGTCAAACTAACAGGCCTGTAGTTACCCAGATCCTGTTGTTTCCCCTTTCTTAAGAATAGGAACTATGTTAGCAATTCTCCAGTCATATGGTACAAACCCTGAGTTTACAGATTCATTAAAATTCTTGCTAATGAGCTTGCAATTTCATGTGCCAGTTCTTTTAATATTATTGGATGAAGATTATCTGGGCTCCCTGCTTTAGCCCCCTGTTCAAGTTTGGCTTCTACCTCGGATGTGGTAATATCTACCTCCATAGCCTCATTCCCATTTGTCACCCCTAAGCTCCTCATTAGCCTCATTAAAGCCTGAGGCAAAGTATTTGTTTAGATATTGGGCCATGCCTAGAATATCCTTAACCTCCATCCATCCTCAGTGTTTAGTGGTCCCACTTCTTCTTTCTTTATTTTCTTCTTATTTATATGACTATAGAACCTTTTACTATTGGTTTTAATTCCCTTTGCAAGGTCCAACTCTACATGGCTTTTGGCCTTTCTCATTTTATCCCTACATGTTCTGACCTCAATCAGGTAGCTTTCCTTGCTGATCCCTCCCATCCTTATAGGCTTTCTGTTTTTTCTTAATCACCTCTCTGAGATGCTGGCTCATCCAGCTTGGTCTATAACTCCTGCCTATGAATTTTCCCCCCTTTCTTGGGATGCAGGCTTCTGATAATTTCTGCAACTTTGACTTGAAGTCACTCCAGGCCTCCTCCACCTTTAGATCCACAAGTTCTTCAGTTCAATCCACTTCTCTAACTAATTTCCTTAGTTTTTTAAAGTTAGCCCTTTTGAAATCAAAAACCCTAGTCACAGATCTATTTTTGTTTATCCTTCCATTTAGTTTGAACTGAATTAGCTCATGATCGCTGAAACCAAGGTTGTTCCCACAACCATTTCTTCTATGAGGTCCTCACTACTCACCAAAACCAAATCTAAAATGGCATCCCCTCTTGTTTGTTCTTCAACTACTTGGTGAAGGAATCCATCAGCTATTGCATCCAGGAAAATCTGAGCCCTATTATTATTACTAGCACTTGTCCTCCAGTCTATATCTGGGAAGTTAAAGTTTCCCATGATCACACAATTTCCTCTTCAAAAGCTCTTCAAAAGGCCAGGAGGAAGTGGTCCCATTTTTACAGTTAATTCTCTTTACAACAGTAGATCCTCAGAGTTACGAACACCTTGGGAATGGAAGTTGTTCATAATTCTGAAATGTTTGTAACTCTGAACAAAATGTTATGGTTGTTCTGTCAAAAGTTTACCACTGAACACTGACTTAATAGTTTACTATGAGTGAGCAACTGACTCTGAAACTGTACTATGCAGAAGAAAAATGCTGCTTTTAACCATCTTAATTTAAATGAAAAAAGCACAGAAACAGTTTCCTTACCTTGTCAATTTTTTAAAACGTTCCCTTCATTTTTTTAGTAGATTACATTTAACACACAGTCACATAATGTGTTTGCTGCTGCTTCTTTTTTTCTTCTCTGCTTCTGCCTGATAGCATACTTCCAGCTTCAAATGGGTTGTGTGGTTGACCGGTCAGTTCATACCTCTGGTGTTTGTAACTTTGAGGTTCTACTGTTGTTTATTTTTACACAGAGTTTTTCCATTCCCTTTACTTTGCAGTGAGAAATCAATGCATATTCCTCTGGTCACCCTCAGTCTGCTGTAGAAAAGGGCAGTGCATTTGCCTAGCTTCACAGATCACATTGGGATTGGTGTCAGCAAGAATTTGCTCTGTGGATAAAGGTGGCTGTGATGCCCCGTACATGTGCCGTTGTTGGCAAAGTTTGAGGTTTCAGTGTTTGGGCTTCCATTGTGTAGCAAACTCTTCCTTCACAGCCAACATATAAACAGTTCCTGGACAGAAGGCTTTGTCATGCTGACATTGAAGTTACTGTGACCTGCCCCCAGCCTTGTAGAAAGAGATTAAAAAATGCTGGGTTTTTAAAAACAAATCCTAAACTGTCATCCCTAAGCCTGGAAATTACAAATTCAGGTTCTACTTTAAAGTCAGTTGAACAAGGATTGGAAATCAGAGAAATGTGCAAACCCAAACTGTCTGGACCCTGTAGTACCACCCTGGGAACAACCTGAGATCCTGGAAAACACTGTTGGGGATTAAGTCCCTCCCCGCCTCACCAGCTTTGCTTGTAAAAAACAGAGATGGAGCCTAGCAAGCAACCTCATTTTTGCCAGTGGAAGATGAAAAGTTGGGTAAGGGCAGCAGCACTTCCCTAAAGGAAGATCCCTGGTACCTGCGCCCAGAGGACTAGAGCACAATGGATCCACATGTCAGGCCCTATAAAACACGGATGGGGGTTGGACCAGCTGGCTGCCCTCAGAAGAAAACGGAGGGGAGGGGAA